>NC_043766.1:10654131-10954131 GCF_902148845.1 Salarias fasciatus | reverse complement strand
AGCCAGAAGCGATGCCGGCGCCTCGCCCGCAGCTGAAGCTGACTCCTCCATGCCAAATACAGAGCAGCCATGGTGGCAGTCGGAGCATCTCAATCTCAGTCTTTATTTGTGAAAACACTTTTCATATTCATAAAAACAACGCAAAGTGCTGAACAGTAAAATCAGTCATAAAAACAAAAAAGAACAAAAACCGCACCATCGGCGCACGCGCTCACACACACACACAGACAGCCGGGTGCACACACACGTGCACACTCCGATGTCCAACAGTGAAATGATTGGCGAGCTTGGAGTGACGTGATGCTGCGGCGAGGGTTTTTTTCATATTTGTACCAGCGATGACACTCGTGCGTCTAGCGCGGCGCGATTTCATTTGTCCTGCGAATGCTGTCGCGTTCAACGCGTCCGGTGGAAACACGGCGTAAGACTCTGGAGCACTTGTTAAATATTCCAAATGTTGCCGGGGATCTAGGATTATATTAATCTCTGGGCAGCAAAAAAAAACACCTCAGCATAAGAGTGAGTAGAAAATAAAGGCATATCATTCTGAGGGTATGGTATATCTTTAAAAAAAAAAAAAAAGGTGCTTTTCTGGTGTGAATACTGTAACTGTTTTTTTTTTTTTTTTTTCTGTTTAAGGATGTTGAAGACAACCAGGAGGCTATGGACAAGACAGTCCTGGGAATTTATGCCATCACCGTTGAAGGTGCAGAGCCCACAGATTGCCTGGCAGATGTTGGAATTATCATTGAAGGAGTGAATGTGCTTGATGAGCTCGGTAACATTGCAAATGCTGTCGCCATTTTGCTTGGCCTCATGTACTCACTTGACTTGAGCTATCCAACAAATCTCAAGTATACATTTGAAGTTCTGCAGAAGCTAGTCATGGAGCTTGATGCCAACAAACTGTCAACCAAGGTGCAAATGCTAAAGAACAAACTCTTTGAAGGAACACCTTAGGAAGGTTTTGTGCTGCATTTGGATCTGCATGTTCTACTGTGAGGAATGGACTCAGTGTTGCAGACTGGATGCCTAACTGTTTAATGGACTTTGACAAAAAGAGCAGAACATAACCTCAACAAAGACAAATTAGAAGTTACAGAAGGGATCAACATTGATGAGTAACAGGCAATGAGAAATGGAGAGTGAAAGCATCAACATTTGGTCACAGCGCCATAAAAGACATTCCAAGTTCTCCGTCAAAAGATTTAGCAATGTTTGTGGAAAATGGCTTCTCCTGACAGACTGTTGTGGACTGTGGAGTTTTTTTTTGTTGTTGTTGTTTTGTCTTATTGGATTTGTAGATCTTTTGGTTTCATTCACTGCTGAAGTTGGGCAGTTATTGGATGCCTAACTGTAAAACAGTTTTTCACAAAAGGAGCAAAACATAACCTCAAAGAGGACGATGACAAGTTGCAGAGGAGAACAACAGTGAGAAATGGACATTGATGGGTGAATATTGATAGTGGTAGCACCGAGGAGAAACAAAACCTCAACATTTGGTCTCGGTGCCATTAAAAAAAGATGCAAGTTCTCTGTCATAAGATTTTGGAAACGTTTGTGGAAAACGCATTTTCCTCAATGACTGTTGTGGGCTAGTTTGTTTTTTCATTCAAATGTGAATGCCTTCCTACAGTACTGAAGTGGCATGAAGCAAAATATTCTGAGTGTTTCTACTTGACACAAATGTGTGTTCACAGTTCCTAAGGTCTCACTGTTCCGTGTTATAAGCAATATTGTTATTGTTTTCATTGAGCAGTTTCATACAGTGCTGAAGTGGCATCAAGCAAAATATTGAGTTTTTTTGCATAACACAAATGTGTGTTCACATTCAAGTCTCACTGTTCAGTATTGTGAGCAATTCAGATGCATTTGTTTGTATTGAACAGTTTCTGACATCTATATTAAAAATTCTCTTAAAAAAGGGGGGTAATGACATGTTGAAAAAATATCTGTGCTTTTAAATATGGGATTTCTAAGTTTCTAAGGATGTAATAAATGTTTTCAAAACACGGTATTATTTGAGTTTTATTTAACTACATTGTGTGGAAATTTGTTGACATAATCAGGTTTAGTAAGTCCAACATAAATTAATTTCCTTTCTATAATGGAACACTATAAGTATGGCTAATTCAAAGCAGTTAAGTTGGAACTAGGAGAAGTTGTTCAATTGGTTTCACGCAATGCAGTTGCTTGTAAGTTATATAAGTGAGTTAGATTTGTTATGTTAGTTATAAATATTGCATCTTACTGCATATTTCTTTGTCACAAATCAGAAAAGGAGGACTCTGCTTGGTCTGCCAGAGGAGAAAATCAACATAGTGAGGCTGTAAGACCCGAACAATTATGTAAGATAAAACAGTGCATGCATGCACTTGCTCACACACTTTTGCTGTGTGAAAGAAGGAACACTTTCAAAGTCAAAATTGATGAAAATCTCTTCCATATCAACTGATTTAGAAACCATCTGTTTTATCATAGAGTACACAGTATGCACAGTGGTGCTCAGGTGCAGGAAAACAAGAAGTTCTGTGCTTGAGAGAACCTCGTCTCAAAAGAAGGGGCTGTCTGACGGCAAAGTCAAACTTTGGAAATGTTAACTGTGTTGAACATTTTGACTGTAATTCTTTGGATGAGGCTTCTTTTACATGGTTGAGATTTATTTGGCTGTTGGCTTCATCGTTCTGTGCTCTCACTGTGCTCTGCTTCTACAAACCTTTAACTCTGATAGTGTTTTCAGGGTCAATGTATTTACAGACAAAAGCAGTCACATATTTCCTTCTTCTTTCCAAGGCTCACGCCGAGGATCTGGACAAAGCCATGTAGAGGGTGCAGCTCGGCTTCCTGAGGAGTTATGATGGTGGTGAGAGGGGAGCCCTTCAACACCAGGTCTTCCACAGAGCAGATGTGGTCAAGGAGACTGTTGTGGTTCACACCGTTAAAGATGAGACACAGAGCTACACGGACTGAGGGACAGCCGGTAACAGGAGGCTCATATTTTCAACTTAGTGAGTACTGGACCTTGACTGTTCAGACTTGACCTGGTTATGGACGCGTTCATGCAGTGGAGGATACAAAACATGTTTCAAGTATGTTGATTGTTCTTTAAAGAAAGATTTCTTTTCTCTGTCCCTAAAGAAAACATTTCAGATAAATGTTTGATTTGTGACTGTGTTCTTTTGAAGTTGTGAATATCTTGTGAAGTAATATTTTGATGGTAGCCATGGTAGACTTGCTGTCATTCATTAAATGCGTTAGAAGATTTGAAAATATTAGTCTATTCAATTTGTCATTTTAAGTTCAATTGCTGCCTTAAAAACATGAGTTAACCGAACTTGAAAAGGCATTTGTTATCAGTCCAATAATTTAAATGGTGAAATGGTTAAAACAGTGCATGATGGTAAGTTAGTTTGGCAAGAAAAAGTTTGTTATATCAAATGTGTAACATAACTTTTTAAGTATCAAATTCTAATAATGAGTAATCATTAATTCAGCAATAGTCTAAGTGAACTTTGTGAGTTAAAACAGCAAAAAATATGGGTTCATTTGACAAGAGAAAGCAAGTTTTCTTCAAGGTTGAAAGTAGTACATTTTGTCATTTCAACTAAATGATATGACTAAATGATCATGATAAAGCAGCTTCTTTAACTTACCTTTCTGCGTCAAAATGAGATTTTTGTTGAAGTGGAGTTCACTTAAATTTTTAAGGCAGCAGATGCACTGATGTTTTTAAGTTACATCACCCTAATCCTTTTTACAGTGCACAAGCCAGTTATCCCTGTGGTAACTTTTCTGACACCTGCCTCAAACCCAAAAAGTTGAGGCCCCGTGAGGTCCCACTTTCACAGCCTGTATTCATACTGAAAATCAAGATCAAGCCAGCTTTTGCCCTGTTTATTTTCAATGTTTGTTTCTGATATGTATATTAGATTAGATACAGCTTTATTATTGTCATATATAATCTTTCCTTTGGGGGCCACATTGGGAAATACCTTTGAAGCTTGAAGCTTGACAATCTTCCTCAGGGTGAACACTTTGGGATGAGATACAGCGAGTCAGACATGGGAAGTAGCCAGCGTTGTAATGACTCACAAAGTCATTGTAAACAAATCAAAAGTAGAAGAAAGGCTTCAACAAATCCCATGTCCTCACAGTCAGGGGAAGAAAACTCAGTCATGTTGAGCCAGTTTTGGAGGAGAATCAGCAGTCATTATTCTATTATTGAGGTACCAGAAAACGGAAAACAAACACACACACACACACACACACACACACACACACACACACACACACACACACACACACACACACACGCAGGTTTGTATTTCTATCCTTGTTAGGACACTCATTGACATAATGCATTTACTAGCCCCTAACCCTGACCCTTATCCTAACCCTAACCCAAACCACAACACAGCCTAACCCTAAAGACATGTTTTTGCACTTTTACTTTTTTTTCAGTAACAACAACATGGTCAAGAAAACACTGTTTCCCCTCATTAGGACTGGAAAAAGGTCCCCACAAGGCACATCGTGCCAGGTTTTCTAGAAATAGAAAAATAGAAATAATAGAAAAACGTGTGCGCACGCACACACACACGCACACACACACACACACACACGCACACACGTTAACTTAAAAGGTTATTATACAATTTAGTTAAGTTCATATATTAGTGAGGATAGCATTTTTTAATGACTCTTTCCTAATATAATAATAATAGAGGCCCTCAACTTTCTCCTAAACACTAACAGAAACGATGTCCTGAACACTTACACTTTAGGCTGTATTCTGTTACTTTGGTACACTTTCCTAATTGCATGCCAAGTTAAAACAGCTGATTTTCCTATGATGATACTTTACAGACTTACCTGGTAAGAGAAACAAGCTAAAGCTAGCTTATTTTGGATAATAGTCATTTAAAGAGGACAAAGGCAAACAGTGGGATTTGTTTTTTTTGTTTTTTTAATCTCGGCTCCAAACATGACTGTGTTTGCAGTTTGCGTTATCTCAGTCTCTGGCAGTACGATCCTGAGCACCAGAATGTTTGGGGCTTTTAACAGGTTGTTTCAGCGTCACTAGTCATATGTGAAAGAAGAATCAGTTTTGTCAGCTAGTGGGAAATAGGATTGAAGAAGTAGTGCAGGATGTAATGTGTCTGTAAGTCCAAATAAACAAAATCGTGGCTCCAGGCATTGCTACTAATGTAAAGATAGCAGTATTTGCTATAATACTACAATGTATTAAAAAACAACAATAAGAAGAGAAGAAGGGACAAAGGTGGTTCCGAAATCAACAAATTGAATAACTGTAAAACCAAAGGACAACAATCTAATCTGAATATTTTTACAAAAGAGGTGATTACAGACAGATCAGGTTCAGCCAAAGAACAAATAAAAAAAACACTTTATAAAATGTGACTGAAAATTCTATTTTAATTCACATGATTTAGCATTGAGATTAACTTTATCAAATATAGACAGATACCTTATTTCTGTTTAAACTGAGGTATAATTAACTGAAAGTTCTACATTTGATGTTAATACTTTCATCAGGCATTAACACTGGGTCACTGTGGTGACTGATGGTCAGTCAGGACTTATGGCAGCACGGTCCTATTTTAGAGCACTGACGTGGCAAGCAAATTCTGTTGGCAATACACTAAAAAGAGGTAGAGCAGGTCAGCTTGGGTATTTTCTTTGCTACTGGTGTTTTTTCGGGGGGTTCGGAGAAAGGTTTCAGTAAATGATTAAAGGTGGTATGATTTGCTTTTTTGCTTGAATTTATTTATTCATGTTAGAAATGCCTTTAGGCAAGCTTTGACTATGAAAAACTGACGCAGGGGAACACTTTGATATAATAATTACCTTAAAAAAATCTGGCATTGGGTATTTCTGTGTTTTGTTTAAGGGTTTGTTATTTTAGCAGTCCAGCATTTTGCAGCTCTAGAGCGCCACCTGTGTCCCACCGCCTCCCACTGACCCGTCAGAGCCTCAGCAGAGCTCTGAGGGCTGTGATGAGCAGCTTCAGCCACAAGATGTCCTCACTGAGCAGTGAATAAACCCCCCTAAGTGTCTGACCTATTAGTCGGTCCTTTTCACAAGTAAATATCTAAAAGATTACATAAATACTGAATATTTTAGGAAATATTACTAATTTTATTAAAGCATTCTTTCAAAGGAAAATATTGCAGCACGCAGCTGCACAGTTCTGTGAACAGACAGCTGCAGAGAGCTCCAAGACCAAAGCATTATGAACACAGGCTTCATAAACACACAAACTTTCCCACTAGGGCCAGTCATGTTTTGGACTAGGTGCGCACAAACATCGGGGAAGTACAGGGATTTCCCCAGACTGGGGAGGAGCCAACCCTCACCCTCCAGCAGCTGGACTAGATGGCGTAACAGACTGCCTACTGAAGGTGTGCGCTGACAAGCTGGCTGGAGTGGTAACTAAGATCTTCAGCTTGAGCTGCAGTATCCACCTGCTGAAATACCACTACTGTTGTTCCTGTGTCCAACAATTCTGAAGTCTCAACCTATAAACTACCGCTCAGTTCCCTTCACCCAAAGTGATCTGAGCAGACATGAAGACGAGCAGCTCTACAGACCTAGACAGCATGCTGTCCCCTTCACCTCACACAGCCCTGACACACTTAACCCTTCAAACAGTGGGCCATAAACTCACCAGCCTCGAACTCTCCAACGCACTTTGTTACTGGATTATGGCCCTCTTGATCAGCATAATCCAGAATGTCACGATAAGTTTGCTAGCGTCTGACACTGTAATTATAGACACAGGCCCACTGCAGGGCTGGGAGCTGAGTCCATTCCTATTCTCTATAAACAATCAGGACTTCCTTGTGCTCATACCACCATTGATCTGACATGTACAATTAACACATCCAACCTTGTTAAAAAAGGGCCCAACAGTGAAAGCTCCTCCTGAGAAAGCTTGAGTGCCACAGCGGCATCATCTGCCAAAAACACATGATGTGATACAGCAGCTGCACAGCAGAACACAGACACGATCTTTTTCAGCTGGTTTAGACTGAAATGACTCTGAGAGCCACGATACCAAACTTGGACTTACTGAGTCAATGTAGAGGATCGCAAAAAAACAAAAAAGGGCTCCTTTATCGTGCCCCACCAACCCCCCATTACACGCCATCAAAAATAATAATAATAAAAAAAAAACTACACACGCACACATACATGAATGCACACAAAACATGCAAACACTATGAATTAAAATTAACTGAAGTTCATTAAACTCAAGTCAATGTGTTCCAGCTACTGTACCGTCTCATAACTGTGTTCATCACCTCATGCTTACTGACACTTTTTGCCTATACCGTGTGTGTTATGTGTGATTTTACATGTGTCAACCTGTGTCTGTGTTATTCAAGTTGCTCTGGAAAGCGCCTCAAACTTTTTCTAATTTTTATTTATTCATTAACACAATGGCAAAAATGTGTGAGCCCTATATAACAAGAAATAATAAACAATCGTATCAGCTCAGATAGGAAATATATAATTATTATTGGTTTAAGTGTAGAAAGGACAGAGCTAAATCAAAAAAGAAAAAGAAAATCCAAACTTTCCTTTGTGCCAAAAAACCTACACAAGCACAGAAGGTACTGCATAATGCACTTCCTGTTTTATAACCTTTTGACTTGCAAATGACAGGTAGTATGGAGAATATTTTCTATATGTGGGTTTGTGTGTGAATTTGTGTGCATGTGTCTGTACTCATGTAGATGTGGGTTGTGACTGAGGGTGTTTCATGCATCTTTGACCTACAGCATATTTTCATGTCAGATGCTGTGATGGTCCAAGAACTTAGCAGTGTTGAAATATTAAGTCAGGTTGTCTTCAGATAGTTTATCTATGATGCTGTAGAAGGGAAAATGGTAGCAGGCTTGGTTCAGTATCACGCTGGATTCATATATCTATGACTGTGTTCACCAAAGTAACATTACAATAAACAGAACAAACATGCTACAACGCTCCCTCGGTTTTGGTATTTCCATATTTTCCTACATAATTGACATGCTTTTTTTTCTGTCTTCCAAATGAAAAACAAACTTTAAACAACCTCTCGAAGTTAACTGATAGAAATCAAAAGGTTAAATTTGTGACACACATGAGAAGTTTGATAGTGAGAGCTTATTTGTCACAGCTTGTGGAGTGCTTTTTTTTCCCAACCATGACACTGTGGCACCAAAATCATCTGTGTGATCAGAGTTAAAAATTGGAAGAATGAAAAGTGTGATCAGTAGCTTCAGTACAGTCAGGACACCAAGTTGAGTGAGTCAACAGATAAAGTGTTGACTTTCAAGGCTAGAAACTTTAAAATATATGACTGAAACAGTGCAAATGTCCCAGTCCATAGTGCTAGTGTGCAGGATATTTCTGGAATTGTCTTGTTTTATGGAATCCTATCTTTTACATATATCAAGAGGCCCCTTTTGGGATGGATGGATGGATGGATGGATGGAACCATGTCATACAAGTATACATAAACCAAGCCAACACAACAAACACAACAGTCATTCAGCATGCAGCACATACATTATAAGCTCCAATATTTAGTAATAGTCAGTCAAGTTCCAATAATTGTCAGTCTTTAAAACAAACTATAAAAAGCGGCTTTGAATAAATGTTTTGAGGGACTTAACATGAAAGAAAAACATTTATTCAAATAAAAGAAACAGAGAAAGCATGGACAAAGTAAGGTGAAGCTGAAATTTTGTCCAGCTAACCAGTTATTTTTTCATGATATAGCAGAGAAACACCAAATTAATGAGACACGACACAGAAACTAAACTGAGGGGGCACGGCCAGAGGATTCTTAGGGGAAACCCTTTGTTAAACAGAGTTAAGAATAAAGTAACAAAAGCAAGAATAAAGGTTTTGCCACTAGTTCACTCTCTAGAAATTGAAATTGCACCAGGTGGATAAGTCTTCAAAGATCAGCTTGTCTGTTCATTTCTTCATCTTGCTTTTTTTTTTTTTTTTTCATAATGGCAAAATGGTGCACTTTTTTTATTTTCTATTGATATTAGGTAAGCCTTGTCCTCATGGTTACTTCTAATTCATCTAATTCAACCAAAAATACCTGGGCCATTTCGCCCCAGGAACTTCTCCTAATGGAACTGGAAAGGTTGCTGTGACAACAATAATAAGCAACTAGAAAAGCACTCGGAGAACGTAAGCCTCTGCCAAACAGCTCAGCCAACTTATTGACTTATGTTGCTAGAAGACAGACAGACAAACAAACAAACAAACAAACAAACCCTACCAAAAACATAACCTCCAGGCCAAAGGCTCTTGGCCTTGGTGGGAGTGACAAGATGTCATATAAGAGATGCCGGATGGTGAATATGGAGAAGGAGGCTTAACTTCAGCTGGTTTGGATTGTGCCTCATTAAACAGTGAATGATTTTAAAGAGATATGACTGCAAAGGAGATAATAGCAATTAACAATTTGTCAAGTTTGTCATTTGATCAAAGCACAGTGGTAATAAGCAACAGACAGAAGGCACACAGCTGTTCAGTTTTACAAATACAGCAATAGAAATACGTTCCAGGAAACAGATTCTCAATACACAAACCTCACCTCAAAAATGTAAAAATACTTTTGAAATGACATAGAGACAGACTTTTCGAAACACACAAAGTTCCTGCAATGGTTCCTTATTGGATTGGAGAAGGTTCATGTGCAGCTAATGTTCTCTTCCACATCAGCTTCGTTGGTGCATTTAAAAATGTCTTTATTAGATTATAACAAAACAACAGTAATTCAGCAATGGTAATTATCACATCATGTACCATTTATTCCCAAAGTGAAATCAGAGAAAATCTAGTCTTACAACTATTTCAAGCTATTTTCAGGATTGAGCTTTATTTCCATTGGATCATACAACGATAGGATACAACTCCAATCATTTAACAGCATCACTTGGAATAATCCCAGTGGACATGGGCACATGGGGTGATGGATGAGAAAAGGGACCCTCCTGCACAAACCATGCTGGTTCCACCAAACAACATGAATTCAGGTCTGACAGATGATCACACAAACATACACACACAGGGCACTGCACTGAGAATGGCTGTACGCAATGTTTACACTTGTCTGTGCTGAATTGGGGTATTAAGTACGTGGAATAATCACAGTCAGAAGCATATTCTCATTTTCTCTAGCCATCATTAGTGTATACTACTCCATCTTTCTACATCTTTGATATTGTTAATGTATTTAATGTACTCTTTTGGACTGAAAAAGTCTCAGTGTCAGAAATACTGTGACGTCATGTTTCGTCATAATTCTGACATTAGTAAAGTAAACAAACTTGGTTCGGAGTGATAATAATTAGTTCAAATGGAATCTGTTAAAAAAAAAGAAAAAAAAAGATTGGGGGGGGGGGGGGGGGGGGGGGGGGGTCTGATCACAGTACAAAAATATCACTCCAGAACAACACTCTCTTCATCCTTCACTATGAATCATGACTATTCATCCATGCAGAACAGAACTCCTTTATCACGAGTCTCTACATTGTCATGTCACTCCATCAGTGAAAAGCTGGCCATGCACGGTAACTTACACTGCAGAGTGATAACTACGCCTGCTGCTGGCTAAAAATGCTCTATCTTATTGTATTTTTTTTCTCCATTTAACCTTTCGCTTAAAACCTTCAAGACAAATATTCGGATTAAATATGTTATCTGATTTGATTAGAGGAAAAACAGAATTTGGTTTGATTTACATTCCTGGCTTACAAACCAGGGTGAAGCTTCCTTTCTAACTTTTTATCATGATTTTACTTTACATTTACATTACATTAATTTTATATCATATGAATATGTTAAATTCTATAGTTGTTGGGCATATACATCAGAGCTCAACTGAACCATCTCTGCCACAACCTTTTCTAACCCAAACAAAATGAGACGCCTTTTTTGCCAAGATGTTTTTTTTTTTTTTTTTTTGCAAGTCACCTTTTACTGTTTCTGACCAAGATCTTTGGGCCACATTTTCCCCTGTTCAACCAGCCTGTGTCACTTATATTGGACAGAAGTGAATCTGTTTAATATCTGGACTTTGGAAAATATAGGGAGAAAAATCAAGTCGGATAATGAAGACAATTCAAGATTGAAAACCTGTCAAAATTAATGTTAGGGTTATAATAATGTTAAGGTTAGGCAAGATGAAGTTAAATTCAGTCTGCTGGAGACAAATCTAAGTCAATGTCATGGTGTGTATGAGTGCAGTCCCTATCAGTGTTGATTTGGACCTCTTTCAGGCCCTGGAGGGGATGAAGCCCTGAGAAGAGATGGTCTCTTTGTGTGTTTTCACATGCGGCAGGCCATGCAGTTGGAGCACTTTTGATCATGAATGCTCTTCAGGGGCAAATGTTCCTGCATCCACTGCCTTGTGTTATATTTCACAGTATTAACAAGCAATATGTTTCTGAATGATAATGAAAATGTTTGCATGGAAAACAGCCTTCACAGTCATTCTCAAACAACACGTCTTATCTGTGGAGACCGAAGCCATTTAGTTTGTCTGTCAAATGATGAGGATGTGTACATCCTTGGCCCAGAATTGGCTATTTGAGATTACCTTTGTCTGTAACAGCACAGGACCTGGTTTGCAGGAACAAGGCTTTTTCAACACTCATGCTCCATCTTTGCTACCTGCTGCTGGTCAATATTTAATGCGCTGCAGCGGTGCTGCTCAAGTGGTGCATGACAATTGAAAACTCATTTTATTTTAAGTCATCATCATAATGTTGGTATTTGTCATGGAAAACTATCGCTTCCATTGTTCTCCTGGTTATCTGGAGGCAGTACTGAAAAAAGGACCAACAAAACCAACAACAACACACTGTAGTTTCAGTGAGTTTAACACATGTTGAGAATTATCTTGAAGAAAAAAATGAGTGTGCTACAATTGTGGGGATTTGGGGACAACAACGTTTGAAAGCAACAATATGCAATGGAGAGAAAAAAGAACATTAGCACATCTTGTAAATCATACCAAAACACTCATACAAGTGAGTTTATAATAGGTATTTTTCAAGAGTTATGCATGGTGAAGTGGAAACACAGGCCATGAATAATTAATAGAATTTTGTTCAATTGTGGTGAAAAATGGCCTTTATTTCTTTTCTGGCTCAACAACACAAAGCATAACAGCCTACAGTGTCACAGATAACAAGAAAGGGGAATAGCATCCAACTCTGTGGTGTAATCCTGATTAGAACTAAAAGCATTGTGGTTTTAAATGTAAACAGAATTATTTTTTTTAATTACACTGATAAATCTCAAACCATATTAATATTATAATAATAATAAATTATTGAATCTTGATAATTGTAAGTCAGATTCTATTGACAAATCTGAACAAGGTGTGGTTTATGGGTGTATTATTGCTGTAGAGACTAAGTCTTCAATTATATTACCATGAAATGAATGAAGTTTACTAAATTGTTACCGCTCAAAGGTAAAGGGACATGAGGTTTGAAAGAACTGCACTCATTGTCAGCTTGGCTATGTTGAAGAGAAACCTGGGGTTGTTGTTTCCTTTTATTGAGGAGAAATAGTAGGCAGTTTGAGTTTTGCCATTGGACTTGTTTCTTCTCTGGTTGTTGAGCTGATTTGCTTAATGTTCAGTATACCATGTAGCTGTCCTCCTCTGAGTTATTATCCTCTGAGGGGCAATAGGTTCAAATCTGGAATGAAGTGAGGCTGCTGCACCATCTGCAAGAAAATCAACGAGTGGAACTTTTGCTAAGACAGCTTTCTGGATGGTATTGAAGAGAATATTGAGATAATTATTTCTTTAAATGTAGTCACATCACTGTGTAACAGGCATCATCTGTATGTAAATGTCTTTCTGAGGAGCTGTAAAGCCAGTTCATGCAATTTCAAACTATACCAATGATCTGACAACAGATGGTTGTGGGGAAAAACTGTTAATTGATCAGTGTCTATACTATATTTAAGAACAAGATCAAGGGTTTGACTGAAATAGTTGACTGAGTGAGTTTATTCACCTGCCGCCAGTTTGACAAGTAATGAACTAAATTAAATATTGAAGTTATCATTGTCAACATCTACATGGATGTCAAAGTCACTCTATATAATGACTTTATCCGAGCTCAGTGCAAACTTGGAGAGGAGGTCTGAGAATTCAGATAACAAATCAGAGTATCGAGCTGGAGGATGATACACAACAAGAAATAGAACTGTCTTCTGTTGAAGTGCATGAGGTTGAGAGGGAGGCTGTCAATGGATTTCTGGTTTCTTTTAGGTGTGTAACTAGTAAGATTAAAGTAATATATGAATGTTACTCCTCCTTGACCAGTTTCTTGAAGAATATGACAATTAATATGAGTAGTGAGGCTCTCTTCATTTAGAATGATATATTTTCCCCCCATAATCAGGTTCTGATGAAGGTAAATAAGACAAAACTGTAGTCAATTATCAAATCATTTACCTATAAAAATGAAAGAGGTCAGAAAATGAACAATCCACATTTGATTATTGTGGGTTTTTCTTCTGTGAGAGGCAGTTTTGTTCTAAATAAAATGAATGGAGGACAGATGCCCAAGCAATTTTGCTTTGATCATACCAATTTTTCACTGAGGACATAAAATCCAGCTTGTACTCAGTAATACAATTATTGATCAAATGTTTAGAGACCAGCGTATGTACTGGAGGTGGTAACATTACTATAGTTATTTGAGTCATAGTTTGATTGACAAGGAAAAATACATAAAATTGGATAACTTTGTAGAATCGGTAATCTACAAGGGGGAACCCAAAAGTCCCCGGACTGTGGTTATAACTTTTTATTTTTTTATTTTCACATTCAATCAACACTGTCACCTTCAAAGTACTCTCCTTCGGCTTGAATACAGCGCTGCAGCCGCGATTTCCATTGCTCAAAGCAGTCGGCAAACTCGTGCGTAATGATCGCTTTAAACGAAAACTGAAAGTTCCTTAGTGTTGCTTTAAGAGCGTTCTTCGATTTTTTCTGCACCTCTTCCTCATCATCAAATCTCTGCCCCTTCAGTGCCTTTTTCATTCTTGGGAAGAGACAGAAGTCGCAAGATGCTAAATCGAGGGAATACGGCGGATGGGGCAGCAGGGCCATGCCGTTTTTCACCAGG
The DNA here is from genome assembly GCF_902148845.1 of Salarias fasciatus. Lineage (NCBI taxonomy): Eukaryota > Metazoa > Chordata > Actinopteri > Blenniiformes > Blenniidae > Salarias > Salarias fasciatus. The sequence goes on along the minus strand of NC_043766.1, from coordinate 10,939,948 downwards.
AACTGTTTTACGCGCAGAGCCCTGTGCGCTGGCGCGTTGTCTTGATGGAGCCACCAGTCCCCAGTCTCCCACAGCGCCGGCCGCTTCAGCCTGACCGCCTCCCGGAGCCGCCGCAGCACTTCCAGGTAAAAGTCCTGGTTGACGGTTTGCCCCGGCAGCACAAGCTCGCTATGGACCTTCCCTTTGACGTCCAAAAAGCAGATCGGCTTCGATTTTGCGGACATTTTCCTCTGTGCAGGAGGTGGAGGGTCGGCCGGAGCGAGGCGAGTCTTCGATGGACATCTGACCACTAAAGCGTCCATAGACCTGTGTTCTCCCTAGAGCTTCGTCTTTGTACGCGGTGTGGATCATGGTGAGTGTTTCTGTTGCCGTTTTTCCCAGTAGAAAACAAAATCGGGTTCCGCCATTTTCGGATTTTTTCCAAGAAGGGAGCGGGACTGTAGTAACATAAACACTGCGTGTGAGCTGCCTGTGCGTCTTTGGGAGGTGAACATTTTCACAGTTATGCTTAAGGCTATGCTATAGCGACATATAACGGCCAAAAGTCTGAAATCTTTCTTGTTTTTTTTTTTTTTTAATAACCACAGTCCGGGAACTTTTGGGTCCCCCCTCCTATTTCCTTACTGTTGAACTCCTGTTTTGAACAATATTCTCACAGGACCTCAGCTTACCCATGAAAAAGTAATCTGTATCATTATCCTTCAACCCTGGAAAGACGTGTCTCACTGCACTTGCAGAAGTTTGTACACTAACACTCTCAGCATGCTCAAAAGGCAGAAGTCATTTCCCTTGCGGAGGAAGGGGAGGATCTCCGCATTTTTTGCAGACACAAAGGTGGTTTAATTTGTGGTGGTGGCAAGGGTTACTCTATATCATGGTGGAGGGGGCGAGGAAACTATGGCTGCAAAAAATGATAAAGCGGGGAGTGTTTTTTCCCAGCAGTGACCACTTCCTTCGTCTGGTCAGTGAACTCCAAATGAGTGAATGAGAGGGCGGGAGGGAGGAAGGGAATGAGGGAGGGTGTTTGAAATAGGCGGACCCTCAAAGATTTAGCTGTTTGTGCTGGACTGACCAGTAAAGTCTTTTTTGGGCCACTTCATTTGGATGATTTGACCCAATACGCTGTAACACATCATTCACCATGTTGCATTTGTGGTGTACTTAAATTCAAAACTTGAACTGCTGCATCACCAACAATTATATTTCATTTCAAAGTCAGTGCCTTCTTTTTTGGGGAGGATCTTTTATTTTCAGAGTTTCTGGTCCGACGCTGGTGTTTAAAAGTGAAGATACTTCTAGCCTTAAGACCCAATGAGATCAAGTGCAAGTGCTCCAGCAATGAAGCACATGGGGGTTGTTTTTTTCAGTCTGCATGGGCCCCCCTCAACTTTTAAAAGCCTATTTAAACTATGTTATGTGCCGATTCTGAGGTGGAAAATAAGGATTTCATGTGTCTGCAAATAAATGAGAAAAAAAAAGAGGCTGAACTGGCCTGGATTGTCCAGCTGTTCTGATGACTGTACACAACGGTGATGGCCTTATCCAAAACCCCAAACTTTTCTAAGGCAAACACAAGTTGACTTTTTTCAGTATCTCTGTGACTCATGTGCAGGCTTAGTGGTTTAGCTATGAGTGCTACTATTTTGACCAGGCACAGGCGCAAAACAGAGGTGACCATGGAGACTGTCGGCATCCAATGGGAAAGCAGATTATGGGTGTGACTATCTGACTGACGTAGGTTAATGTCTTGCTCACTTCTGTGTGGCTTGTCAATGAATAACTCTGTTCACTCATTCCTTCTTGGGGTGAGAGAGAACTTTGTGGAAGTTTGTAGATGAAGATAAAGTGTTGTTGTTACACGCTGCCGGGCCTCAAAAAAGATTCAAGTGAAGTGAAGTGAATCTAAATAAGGACAACACATGAAGTCCTGCAAACTGAAGCGTCTCAGTGAGAGTTAAGTTTTACCATTTCACTCTCAATTGTCATTTAGGCATTAGGCATTCATTGATATTTTATTTGTTTTATTCATTATTCAGTTGTGTGATCAATTGATTAATTTATGGATCCAAATTCACTTATAAAAGTGAACCAATAGTTTTAAATAAACTCTATCTTTTCATTAGGTGCTGGGTATGTAGCTTTTTCGTGAGACTTTCAGATTCAGGTAAATGTTTGTGGTAAAAGTCAATCATGATTGCTCTCTATGAAATAGTTGTAGATGATCTGCCACTGACGGTGTGCTATCTGCGTTTGTTTCGTATGCATAGTCAATTCAAGGAGCTGCAAGGAAAACATTTTATCTAAACTTAAGTAACAAGCAAAAGAGATGTGTTTTTAAAATGTGTAAATGTTTGACAAAAAAACATCCTCAATTATGAGGCTCCAGAACTCCACCTTTCGCCTTCAACTTCTAAACATACCTGAAGTTAAACTTAATGCATATATTCTCATTATTAGACTAAAAAAAAAAAAATGTACAAACAGAAGTTCTAGATTTCATTGATTATGTTTACAAAAAGCAGAAATTTTAAAGGTTCGTTTGTTGTTGTTTTTACCTGCCAAACAATGGTCTAAAGCTCTGCTGAGTATGAGTCAGTCGATGATGGTGAACAGCTGGCCATTTACTGAGTAAGGTCTCTATTGATACCTAATGTTGCTGGAAATATGCGAATGCGAATATGCAAATATCAACAACGCATGGACAGCTTTTGTCCCTGGGTGCACCTGTTTATCATAATCAATCAAACTACAGAGGCCCATAATAACATCCATCCATTCATGTTCTGTCCCGCTTTTCAACGAAATTACACCCCCTCCTACAAAATAACACGACACCACAACTTATTCATTTCACATGTATTTTACCAGGTAAATTAGCTGAGAAGTGGTTCTCATTTTCAGTAATGGCTTTTATAGCACAGCGTGCCTTAAAAACGGTGAATATGTAGTGGTTAGCACTTCTGCCTCTCAGAAAGTATTTTCTTGGCTTCGGGGCATTTCTGCATGGCTTTTTGCATGTTCTTCCTTCAAATTCAGTCTTGCACATCATCATTTTTTAAAATGCATTTCAACAAAGGTTCACCCATTTCATTCAGATACAAATACACTTAAACAATCAAGACAATTTTTGTGTGTCATAGGTTCCGTAAAAAACTAACCATTTAATTATTGATTTGCATAAATGGATTGCATTTATATCATGCTTTTCCACCCCTTGAACGGTATCCATAGGGAGAGTTCAGTGATAGTCAAGTAAAGTCGTGTCAGCATCAACGATTTCGAGAGTAAACTTATGAAACCGGTTAGACAAACAGGTGATGACATATGTGCTGTTCTGTGTGTTTCCAGCTCTGGTTCTCAGGGACCACCTTCCTGCATGTTTTAACTCTCTCCCAGCTGCAGTGCACCTACATTTCATGTTGATGTAAGCTTGTAAAAAACTGAGCAAAGGAGTCCCTCATTGCAATCAGGTGTACTGCAGCTGGGAGAAAGCTAAAACATTCATGACGTGCATGTGTGCGCGCGCGTGCATGTGTTTGTGTGAAAATACCTCTCCCTTTCAATTCCATGCTACTAATCTCAACACCTTGACAAAGGAGAACTTGCCAAAAAGGAATATAGTTCTATTTTGGTTTGCTCTTGCAAACCTAAACATCAGCACCCTTGCAAAGGCTTAGTTTCAGGCAGAGCTTTTACACTGGGTCTCAGTAAATACACGGTGAATTTTGGTTGTCTTAATGTTTTTTCATGATACGAGTACTACAATTTGGTTTTTACTCATTTTCATTAAAATATTTCTCAAAAGTTCCCTTTTAAATGATTGTATTTTGTTGGCAGTAAATCTATCTTTAAAAGTAACAGTTTTAAATCAGGTCAAATACCGGAGAAATTACAATATTGTAATATACTTTTTCATAAATTAAATATCTAGGTCAGTTGATATGCAAAACATGAACGAAATAGACATTATTGAAATTACAGATCAATATGCATACCACAAGTAGTGAGTGAGGAAATAATCCTACTGAGACAAAATCCAAACAAAAAATGTAAACTGAATAAGATTTAGCACGCTTTAAAAAGTAGTCCCCCCGATCACTGCAGTCGTGATCAACCAGGATTTTCATCCGCCGGGATATGCATTGCTTCCAATGGGGCAGCAGGGCGGACAACGACCCGCGCGGAGGGATTTAGTGAGGACTACACCCAAGCGCCTGTCCAATTGCAGCAGCGCCTCTCCATTACTTAGGACATAAGAAAGCCGGGACGCCGGTGTCTTTTCCTCTGCAGGAGTACCGCTGCACCGCACGACAGCTTCAGCGTCCCCGTCGTTTGAGAGACGACCGTAACCTCACCTGAACCGACGTCCTCTTTTCGTCTTAGAACTGATTTCACAAACATGTCCTGGCAAGTCTACGTGGACAACCTGATGGTTGATGGCTGCTGCCAGGACTCGGCCATTGTTGGTTACACGGACGCCAAATACGTCTGGGCATCGTGCACCGGCGGTACCTTTGCCTCCATTACGGTCAGTACGCTTCCTGTGTCGATAATATAAAGTAGTGTAGTAGAGGGGGGAACGATAGCTCCGCTGCCATGCGTCTTGCCCTCGCCGCTAGGCCTTGTTGAATGGAGGATAGGCGGAGTGGTACACATGGTATCCGTTGGTCGCTGGCAGGATGCAGTGGCACACATGTACCGTTACTTTCCAAGCTGGCTCGGATGTGTTGAGTTTCTTTCAGTCTCCTTTTATCCAGCTGCTTCGCAGCTCCTTGCAAACCGAGTTATCGTGGTTTTCCATTAAACTAAGGCTAGCTTCCCATTGTAGTGATTGACTGTCGCCAAGTCGAGCTAAAGCGGCTAACGTAGCATCGCTTGTGATACCAGTTTGAGGAGATGAATCAGTTTCTTGTTTCATATATCTTCACCTTCGATTTTTATTAAATATTTAATTAATTCAGAGTCACTCTCATTCTGTGTATATCATTTTGTGATCTGGCTGGAGAGCTGTGGCTCATGTGAATAAGATAACGGAATGTTAACATTAGCCATTAGCTGAAATCAGGCCGGTCATTGCTGGAGCTAGCTCTCGCTTCGGATTTTAGCGGAAAAGTTAACATATATTACACTGTCATGCGTCTCTCAGTTCAGTATTAAGGTGTAAGAGGTCAATAAGTAATATCTACAACTGCCTTTTGTGAAAGCCTTCATGATACCCTCCCATCACATGTTGACTGGGTGTCGTTTGTGTGCATGAAGCTGCAGAAAAAATGCACATTTTGCTTATTCACCAGTGTAAGTTACCTCTAATCTGAAGGAGGATTTTTGAAGTTAGTTTAAGGTTTATTTACATGTTTAAGAGATGATGCGAGTTATGGGTTAACTCAAGCGCTCCTCCAGTGGTAGCCTAACTTCAGCTCCGTCCTTGTACATCCTGCTAAGCAAAAAGGAGAAGAAAATAAAAAAGGAAGGAACAAAAACCGAGCTAACGCTAAGAGTGTGAAGGGGGGTGGAGAGAGGGGCTTTTAGTTTGTTCCTACCCGGCTTCTGTGGTCCACACTACCGCCCCTTTATCCCCAAGATGGCGTTTTAACAGTCCCGGTTTCTTATTCATTTTGTGGCGGAGTCTGTCCAGGCGTTTGCTCCGACGTGTTCACGCAACACGTTTGTGTTGTGTGCTTCTAATTGCACAGTATCGGTTGTATCAGTTCGACATTAAAGTAATAACTCGCCTTTTATTTTATTGTTTTTTTGCTGTTGTTGATGGAGAGATGCGGCAGTTTTAATGCAGACTGTGTCTGTCTGGGGAATGTAGCGGTGTGCCGCTGAAAGCTGAGGCTGCCTGGGAGTGTCCTCTCCGGGATCATGCCAGTCTGCTTGTTTGTTTCCTTTGAGAAATAAATTGAGATTATGGGGAATTTTCTCCTCTCTCCATTGGAAGTGAATCCAGGGGGGGAACCTGGACATGAGCGAACGGCTGGGATTGAGGATGGTAAACAAAGCCGCCTTTGCCGGCATGCGGTACCTGAGCGGCATTCATCGGGAAACGTGTGTGGAAATGTAGCTTCTTTCGGCAAAGCAGTGATGAATCTACACAGTGGGCCCGGACACGCTGCTAGCCGCTATGCTATGGTGATTGGAGCCAGTAGAAATGTTTGCAGGGTTCTTTTTTCCCCCCTTCCTCCAGCTGTAAGCTGTGGTGTGTGCCATGACTGTGCAGTTCTGGATGTGCAGGGAAACGCCTTCTGTTGTGCTCACTAGTCCAAATAAAGCAAGAAAAAACGGTGTGGTGAAATAGTTTCTTTAATGTCAATATGAGTAGAATTTTAACATCGTCCTTTGTTCATTTTGTGGCTCCAGTTTACTCTGAGATGCCAGAAGTTTAAAGGATACATCTGCTCCATTGAGTAAGCTTTCATCCAGAATGACTGGAACCTTGGTTAACTACTTCTGGGTTGAAATAATACATAAAGTAGGAACTTGTCCTCGTTGCAAAGTTCTTTGCATTGTTTAATTTTTGGTATTTACTTAATATCTAAATCTAAACTCATGGTATAAAAATAAATCATACTGAAGCCTGTCCTGATATGACTCCAAACACCTGTTTCTAAATTTCACTTCAATATAGAAAGCAGAGCCTTTAAAAAAAAAAAAAAAAAATGTCAATTTAGTTTACCGTCTTGTTCACTGAGTAATCTATATATATATGTGTGTATATATATGTTTAGCTAATATCTAAATGTCTTAATGTCTCCTACTTGCTAGGTGTGGAAATGATGAATAAGATGTCATTGAGCTGATTGAAGTTTGTGCTGCATCTGATACTCCTGAGTCATCAGAAACTTTTGCTACTGAACTGCTGTTGAGGGTAATAAATGGGCTTTGCTGCAACACATGCTGTAATTTTCAGGATGAATCAATAAGACCTCAGATCATTAAGTATTTTGTATTTTTAACAGGTTTTCAATACATTAATTGAGATTTTAGCAGCTTTTTTTAGTTTCTATTATGTTCACTGCTGCAGTTTTTCTTTTATATTCAGTTGTGAAAACAGCCCCTCCTCGTCTGCATGGTTTCAATGTGCTGTTGCTTCAACACACCTGATAGTAATTGGCTTGTTATCAGTCTTTCTGCTTGGCTTCATGATGCATTCAATAAATTCAGGTGTTTTGAATCAGAACATTGAAAACATGCAGGACCTCAGGACTAGGAGTGTCCACCTCTGCAGTAAAGAAATGAAGAACTATCCATCATTCAGATGATAAGCTAGAAACAGAATATGTGCAAATCAGCTTCTGAATGCCTGAACTATTCTTGGAGAACTTGTGAAACTGCTGTCCTACAATTATTATAAACTTAGTACTGAATGGTTGAACAAAAATCATGTTCGACTAAACCGGCTTTAAATGCAGGTGTTACCTGCTTTAAAAAATAGCACTAGAAAAAAATATTCTTCACAATAATTTCCCCATCTTTTGAAATCCTGCAAATGCTTTTTTTTGGCAGATAATTTCATCCATAGTGCTGCTACTGGGACTCCTGAAAACACCGAGGAGCAACTTCATGCTTTTCAACATTTAATTAATGATTTGACACTTGTGGGTTTATGTCGATTGACTTCCAGCAGTTTTGGTGCACATGTGAACAGATTGGATTTGTCTGTTAGTTTGTGTGGTGTTCACACTGAAGTTCAACTTCTCAAATTCTTCAACCAGTTGTGCTTATAAAGACATGATTTTACTTAAGAAGTACTTTAAAGTATTAAATGTGTATGCTACAAAATATGTACTGCACTGTCAAATGGAGTAATCAAACAGAATCACATTTGTAAGAGCCCTGAGCTGCTGCATTTAGATCTGATCAAGTGGTCACTTAAAAATAAGACAAAAACACAATAACCTTGGTACCCAAAAGCAACCTCTACCAGTAGCCACCACATCCGGAGTGGAAGGACATGTTTTGAGGTATTCAAAAGAACTGTAAAGCTAAAATCAATTCTAATTATTGCGCTGTATTTGTTTGTGGTCTTGGGCTATGCAGGGATCAACATTTTAAATGTTAAGAGATAACATGAGTGGAGATGAGCTATCTTCATGTAGCAGCCCAACTGACATACATATTGGTGCTCTTGTTGCATTTTCTAACATACCTGTTGTCATGCCCCTATGGGACTGACAGATGCTGCTTCCCAAGCCAATTTTTGACATGTTGCTGCATCAGATATTAAATGTTTTTCTCCAACTATGTAAAGTCTCTTGATCTGTTGTTATTGTAGGAGAGCAGGTTCGCTTGAAGGTAAAAACTGAGGCAACGTTTCCAAACAGCTGGAAATCCCTGGATGTCAGGGAGACATCTGAGACGTGCAGGCCAGGGGGTCTCCCTGACCACCGCTGTTCTAGAAAAGCAAATGTAGATTATCTCATTGAAAGGATGAAAAAGCTAAGAAAAGAATCAGTGTGTCTGTACCTGATGTAAACTGTGCATTAAATCTTTTACTTTTTCTTGTTTTTTTTAGCCTCAAGAAATTGACCTGCTCACAGGGAAGGACCGAGAGGGATTCTTCACCAATGGGTTGACCTTAGGCAATAAGAAATACTCCGTAATCAGAGACAGCCTCCTAGTTGAAGGTGACTGGACGATGGACATCCGGACAAAGAGTCAGGGAGGAGAGCCAACCTACAATGTTTCTGTGGGCAGGGCAGCCAAAGGTGAGCAGTGTTTAATATTGTTAGCAGTTCACATGGTAGTAATGTAGCAGCCTGCTATAGCCTGGTGCCATTAGTTTAGGAACTTCGGTGTTGTGCATGCATGTAGGTTCAATGTTGAATTCACCTTTCCTCAATATGTGACAGACTTGAAGTCAGTGTTGAGTCTTGGATCACTGTGACCAGTGCATTTTAGTGAAATTTTGATTTAGTACTAAATTACAGCTTTGTTAAATGGAGGAGGAAAGGGGGTTTGCTTTAAGATTATTACATATGGCTTGCAGGTCAGCATTGTCATGTTTTATGGCACTGGTAAGGATAAGTACAGATTTTGCACTTTAGCTCATGTTTTAATGGATGCTATGTTTACTTTCTGATCCAAAGCTGCTCTAATCTCAGAATTGATCCATTTTTGTAATTTTTGCTCAACTAACATGCTGTAAAAGATTCTGAGTCAAGTTCAAACACTTACTGGCTTTGCCCAAATGTCCCACAATTACCCTGAATTCTAGCCTGTGTGAAGGTGCAGGTTGCTAATGTTAAACCCCTGTTTTGATTTACGCTGAACCTTTAATGTGCTTTAGTTTTTGCCAGGTATCAACAGGTGGAGCCGTGTCAGAATTTCTTTAGACATCACAGATCACCCTAAATTGTTTCAAGCTATATTTTAATGCTTTAAAATAAAATGAAAAATTCTTGAGTTCTGTGTATAGTCTGATAGCCGACTTCACATTTTCAGATTTAACACAAAAAGCTTAATTAGAAAATCAAAGTGACTTATCCTTGGGGACCTGCCTAACAGTTGTGCCAGTCTTCATGTTGCCTGTATGAGCTCTGATGCTGATACACCCTTTCTAAAAATGCTGCTAAAGCGTTCAGGTGAGACGGTGTTGGAGGGTTCCTGTTTTCCACAGACTGGACTCACTTCAGACCAGGATTTTCTCAAATCTTCCTAAACTCTATGCATCTTTTGTCTTCCTGATTAACACACCCTTACTGTCCAAATATAAATGTGCTACCCTGCTCACGTGCTTCCTCTCTGCTCGGGTAAAGTTGGTCTCTTTCAAGGCTCCTACATGTATTGAGGAGAGGTATCCCAAGCATGATGCTGTGTCTGCATGCGGTGCTGCACTAGTAGTGGCTGTCGCCACTTTCTTCTTCTTTGCTGCTGGTGTGGTGCATACTGGACAATCGCATAAATTGGCGAACACACTGACGTGTGAGTTGAAATACTGATGTCCTTGATATTGGAGTAGATGGCAGTGTGGGTGTTAGATGAAATATTTGAAAAATCTTAAATTTTTGATATGTGAATAGTGAAGTTAATAACCCGAGAGGAGAACGGCGATATTTCTCTCTGATGAATGGTTTGGCATGCATGTGATATGCCCGGTGATAAGCAGTATTGGTACTACTTTCTTATATCTAAAAGATGTTGGAGAAACATCAAGAAGTTGCGCAAGAGGCACAGGTTTTAAAATTAGCTGAGTACAACTGTCATTTGGTCTTAATATCGTACACATTTTTCCAGAGATCGTTCCTGGTCAGCTGATGTCTCCTCAGGATGAAATTTTTAGGCCTATTGCTGCTTTAAATATAGCAGTAGTGTCCGTCCATTTTTGAATTCTCAAGGCTTGTTATGTTCTAACGATGTTTGATGCGTTTGTCTTGTTTCCACAGTTGAGCTGTGCCTAAAAATCTAGCTGTTGGTATAAAATGAGAGCATGCTGGTGTCTCAGTGCCCTGTTTTTTTGTGACTAAACACGATTATTCCTTTTCTCAGTCTTGGAAAGTTTGTAGCGGTGAAACTGCCGCAGCTCTGCTTGTACGTCGACACGTGTCCCGACTGACAGCCAGCTTTGCATGCCTCCTGTACGTGGCCCTCCTGTTGAGCTTGCTCAGTCTTTTGAATTTGTTTCACCGCCAGCAGCACTGATAAGAAAGTGGGTGTTAAAGCTTTATAGCTTTCCAACTAAAGGCACTCTGCTTTTGTGTCATTGTCCTCCTTCGTAGCTGTCCTGTCTGTCTGCTGCTTTTGGCTCTGCAAGTCTCTTTTCACCTGTGTGATCTCTGCACCCTCTCTAAATGTCCCTTCTGTCTCTTTTCTTTCAGTCTTGGTCTTGGTAATGGGCAAAGAAGGGGTCCATGGAGGTGGATTGAATAAGAAGGCTTACTCGATGGCAAAATACTTAAGGGATTCAGGGTTTTAGTTTAGTTTTTGTGTAGCTTATGTGTTCTAGTTGAAGGAGAGGAAAAAAACAGAAAAGGAAAACAAAAACCAGAAAACTCTTTAAAAACACAAAAATAAACAAGTTACAGTCAAGCCCATATCCTTTACCCTACACTGAACAACCCTGTTAAACATAATACCTGAGCATTTCTAGCACAGGGCATAGTTCAGACTTGGTTCCTGACAACGTAGCTCATCATTTAGCTGAGAAAGTGAAACATTTTTTTGTTTTCCAGCCCTAATGTCATCATGCCTGTTGATTTATTTTGTTTTTTTTCCTTTTATGTACTCCAGTATTGGTTTTTGTCATGGGGAAGGAAGGTGTCCACGGAGGGCAGCTCAACAAGAAAGTACATGACATGGCTGACTACCTGAGGAAGACTGGATACTAAGGCAGCCTGTACCCAGCAGCTCACCCTTGCCACCCTGTTGTATTTTCCACCACGTTCAGTCCTAGTTGATGATAGGTTCACCTTATACTTTGTTGTCTTTTTTTTTTGTTTTGTTTTCTTTTTTTTTTTTTTTTTTTTTTGTCCACTGACCCCCCCCCCCCCCCTTCCCCCACACCATCCTCTTCCCTCAACACACTTGTGCTATGTATTCTTCCAACCCTTTAAAGCACTCTTAAGTTGATCCACAGCAAAAAGGAGCATGTTGCTAAGAGGATGTCATGACAAATCTGTACTTACCCAAGACCAGCAAAATAAAATGTTGTGAAAACTCAGACAGTGCGAAGTTATTATGCCAATTTGAATTTTATTTTCTGTCGTCACTTAATCTCTCCCAAACCCATTCATACACACTCCTCCCCCCCACAAACAGCTGATGCCTTTGGAGCACTTGAGCAGTTACAGAGCTCTTAATGTCTTCCTCTTTATTTCCTCCATGTCTGAGGTTGTGTCTCTCACCTGACGGCCTCTTCTCTCATGCCAAAATTCTCCAGTTTCCCATTTCTGTTTAATTGAATTGGGTGACGCCACAAGCCTTTGCAGTAGACCTTAATAGCCTCGTTTCCACTGCGCAGCATGTGCCGGTACGTCTCTTTTTGGGGCTTCCGCTGACTAGAATACTACAAGACCCGTGCCCAACCACTAACACTTTTTGTAACTCCTCCAGCACGGTACCTGGCACATCGGCACAGGTTTCATATGGAGGAGCTACCACATCGTCCCTCTCGATCCCAACACGTTTAAACGGCTTTTCGTAAACTCCCTGCTGCTGTTCGCATACGCCGTTTTGCGCACGCTGGTTTTGTTAATGCGAGTTTTTTTTTTCTTCTTCTTCTTCTTTTGAAGAAATATATTTTTAAAGGTCGGCACACTACAGAGCACTCGGGTTTTTGGACCCGGTGCAGACGCTCCTCTGACGGGAGATTCAGAGGGAGCTGGGTGGCGCTGTTCGGATTAGGAGTCTTCCGAGCCGTGTCAGAGAATGGAGACGTACGCCTTCAACAGGAAGCCCTGAGGACTGAAAACCGGAGATTGAAGGACCCTGATAGTTGGTGTGGAGCCCTGCGTTCACATCGCATACCTGTGTTGTCACGAGGCCGTTCACTACCCCGCCTACACTTTAACCACACTTGCGGCGGAGACGTGCAACAGATTTGTCCGGTTGCGCTTCGGAGTGCCGTGCCGTGCCGCCCAGTGGAAATGAGGCTTAGATGTCAAAGGCTACCCGCCACTTTTCAGAGTCACTGGAATATGCTGGTGAGGAGTAGGCTGGTGGCGTTGGATCAGCTCCCTCCGTTATCTCACGTGAGCTTCTTTCACAGCCTCTCCTCCGTTCACCACCGCCTCCCTGACCACACAGAAAACACCCATGGACATTCCACAGTAACAATTGCTCAGGCACTTAATACTGTTTTGTTTGCCAGCTCCTGTAATATATATATTTTTTTTAATTTTGTTTTTTGAAAGGCTGCCATTTTTTGGATATCCCAGCATATAACCACCTAGAGTGTGTCTAGTTTGAATTTTTCTTTTTATAGGACCAAGTGTAGTTGAAGCTCGGGTGTTTATACAATTGCTCAAAAATCAAGTGTAACAGTTACAGACATAAATACTGGGATTTAAAATATGACAGTACAGGGGAGGTAAGGGTGGGAATATCTAAAGATTTTTTTTTTTTTTTGTTATTTAGTCTTTAGAAATGCAAATGACTGCATTTGTACAAACCCACGCTGTGTTGACAACTACAAAACTGTGGAATAAATTGCCTTCTTTATAGTCAGCTGAGCTCTGCGGTATCACATGGTCTGTCCACACTCAGCACCGCTAACTGTAACGTCCAACTGAGAAAACAAAACCTAAAGTAGAAATGACATTAAATGGGAGGATGGGAATAGTTGGTACAAAGCCGCTTCTGGTTGTCTTGTTTGAATCTTAAAACAGAACCTGTGTATCCTGTGCCATAATGTAGAGAGATCTGTTGCTATTGTAAGACTGACTTTACCCACCGTCCGCTGAAGAGTCATTTCAGTGGTACATTTACTTTTTTTTTTCTTTAAAGCTTCTGCTCCACTGTTTAGGCCTTGTGGGATATGTGTACTGTTTCAAGTCCTGTTTGCCGATTTGTTAATTTCCTTTACTCATCACTTTTTTTTTTTTTCTTACATCTGAGATACAGTCTCTTTAATGCATCTGATTTCATATGCATCAAGCAAAGAAATGCCATAAATTGATTTATCACCTTGTTTACAGACAGATCAAATAAATTTATTCCAACCAGATACCAGTTCAGTCTCTTTTGTTGCCTTGGAAAAGTTTTTGCTGCACATGTCAAGCTGATGACCGAAGAGTGTGAAATGATGAAATGATTCTGTCCTTTTGTCAAAGTGAGTCTCCACATGATCGACTGGCTACATTTGGCATCGTTGGCGCAAATGTTTGTTCAGCATCAAAATAACTTTTCTCCTTTAACAGCAGCTCGTGAGTCGGTCATCATTGGTTGTTGTAGAGGTTCATGTTCTACCACATGATCATAATAAGCAGATATTTTGGTCAGACGTTCAGTGGTTTTTTTCCTCTCGTAGATGGGAAATGAAATTGAGAACAAGGATTCTCCATCAATATACCAATGTAACATCTGCAGGAGCTGTTCCAAAACAAATCCAAGTTGTGTGTGTAAGAGTGCAACTTCTATTTGTCTGATAAAGCATTGGGTTATTTGATGTTACAGTATTCAAACAGACTAAATGTATGTGACTGTAATGCTGCAATGCCGTACTGATAAGATTAGTAACCCACTTAAAATAGATGTTACGAGGTGGTCCCTCATGTTTCTCTCTCTTGTTCGTTGAGCCAACTAAGTAACATTGACTTGTTCTCAGCTGTTAGGAAATACAGTTTTTCTCTGTGGGTTTGGCTCATTTCTTGAAACAGAAATTACATTTTCAAAACTCTAAGATCATTTGGCAAAACAGTCTTACAGTTCAGCTCAACACCAAAGTTCACTTGTAAAAGCTGCATTTCTTTCCCGTATCAACAGTCAGAGCCTCCGAAATGCAAAGATCCTTTTCAACGATTTTGGCTCATTTCTTGAAACAGACCGGATGTTCTCAATTCTCTTGGTTCTCTTGTCATAAACAAACTGGACGGTTCAGCAGAACCACATGGTTCACCTGTCAGAGATCACATCTCTTCAAAACAGTTCACTCAGGTGGAAAAACTACATTTCTTTCTCAGACAAGTGGTCATAGCCCTCAAAGTGCTTTTTCCTTTTGGCATCATGTGAGCACTGAAAGTCAAAATTTTTACGTTTTGTCATTAAGGCAAAAGAACATTTAAATATTCCTTATTTACCTTTCTGTCTGCGCCCAGTCCTCACAGGAACAATAGTTCCTGTGATAAGTTTTTTCTTCTTCTTTGGGTTGTTTAGCTAACAGAATAAATATTGTATAAAAAAAAAAAAAGGGAGAAAAAAAGGCATTTTACAGTAAGCGCAAGCTTCAAGCTTTGACTTCACACATTGCTCTCATACTTCCAAGGAAACTAATTAACACACAGTAACTAACACAAAGTAACTTCCTTCCATCAGAGTTCAATATACTGTAAAATAAACACAAAGAAACCAAAAAAAAAAAAAGGAAGCCCACAGTGCTGTAAATGAAGCTGGAGTTTCACAGCTCACTTCTTCACTGGTCCCCTCCTCAACCCCCTGGTCAGCCTCGTGTAAACAGATCCATGTCTGGTACTCATGGTATTGAAGTGTGTTCTTGACTAATTCTGACAGTTCAATAGATTATTTTACATGTGGTGACTGATACAATGAAATGATGCCAATATGTTTTAGAGCGAACGACCATTAGACTGAGAATCCATCCGTTTAGGTCATCATGATCAATTCACTTGGACATTGTGCTAAA
Organism: Salarias fasciatus; assembly: GCF_902148845.1. Lineage (NCBI taxonomy): Eukaryota > Metazoa > Chordata > Actinopteri > Blenniiformes > Blenniidae > Salarias > Salarias fasciatus. Next base: position 10,924,650 of record NC_043766.1, on the reverse strand, counting down.
TCTAGCCTTACTGTACTTTATCATTGGCAAAGATTTTCTGAGACATTGAGACATGTACTAAGATATTTACAGTATGATGAAAGGAATGAGACGCCGTTCTGTTGTGAGCAGTTACCGGGTAGTTTGGAGATTTGTCCATGTTGTTTTGAGAATGTAATTTCTGTTTCAAGAAGTGAGCCAAACCAATGGAGAAAAACTAACGGCCTGAAATAAACATTTTCTTCCTTTTGTTAGAGCTGTCTTTTTTTTTCTGCCTCAGTTAAATGTTACCTTTGCCATCCACATGCTGATACTTCAGTCCAACTTAGAGTGAATCAGAGCCACAGTGCTGAAAGCCCAAACGTAAAAACATGACAATAACTTTGAGTAACATGTTTAATTCAGACATTCAGAAGTGATCATGTCTGTCCTCACTAACTAGTGCTATAACTGCTGGTAGCACTACTTTCATTAAATTTCGGTCCGTTGACCTTCCTGTTGAATAACTCATTGATAGAGACGCTTCCTTGTCATGTGTTTTTCATTTTATTGAAGTGAATTTTACTGAGAACAGACATACATGAGCAGGAAAAACAGTCAAAAGTACAACAACCAAGAAGGCAACAAGATGTCAAAAGAAACAAAGTAAATCAAGCCCTGGCGGGAACACCCTCCCCCTGTGTATTTTCACTATAAACAGTATTTAAAAGAGATCAGGTCAGTTTCATGTGCATTACAAGGCCGACCAACCAGGAGCTTTGTCTGAAAAGACGTGCCGCTCAGAGCAGACAGCCTGATTGAACCGTTTGCACTGATACAAATACGACACGGCCGCACACAAAGTGGGCTCCTTTACTGGTTTGGCTTCGGCCTCTATCATAACGTTAATCATTGTAACAGATTAACTGTGGCACAAAACGCCGGAGCGCCGCAACTCCTTCAAACATCCGACATACAGAAAAACAGATATTGCCACGGCTTCCGTGATACTGAATAATTCCTTATTTTAAGAGGGATGCTGCATAGCGGTTGGAGTTGTGTAAACAAGGCATAAATTTGTATGTACATGTATAGTAGAAGATAAAGGTTAAGATGTAACTTATTTCAAACTGTATTGTATATTTACATAGTACTTTATTGGACTTTGTTAAAGTGATCAGTGTGTCTCGGATCGTTTGTGTGTGTGTGTGTGTCATCTTTTCGAGAGGAAACAGTACGCTGTACATCAGTCATCTGTCACATCTGCAAAGCAAAAACTAATTTCTTGTCACATACATGAAAATGAAAACATATCTGACCTTGCATGGAGCATTAAATTACGATGTATTTTAAGCAACAGAAAAACTCAGAGCATGAAAGTTTCTGTCATCCCAACTGGAGTCTTTGCCGCTGCAAGGTTTCGTGGTGAAGTTGGGGAGAGGAGGCCAATCGGGTCTGTCGGTCAAGCTCGGGGCAGATCCTGTTCGTGGGAGTGGCTTTCTGAGCAGGGCTGCTGCATCTGCACCACCACAGTCTCCACGGTAACCTCCTCCTCGCTGTCGCTGCTCTCCAGCTCCTCGTCGTCGTACTCGGAGGAGTCCGGGTCCTGCTCCGAGCGCGACCCCGCAGACATGGTGCCGAAGGAGTGGGCACTGGTGGAGGCCAGAGAGCGCAGGAGCGGGGTGCTCTCCGAAACGGCTTCCGTGTCATCGGGACCGCTGTCCCCCTCCTCTGAGTCGGAGTCGGACTCGCCCTGCGAGGGGACCACCTTCTGCTTGCACACGGGGCAGGTCTTCTTAGTCTTGGTCAGCCAGGGGTCCACACACTTACTGTGGTAGGCTGAGGACAACAAGGACATCCAGGTTAATGCCGCCACATCCAAACGTGGAACAAACCACACGACGCACGACTGCAGAAAGAGCATGAAGCCATTTAGGCGTGACACCTCCCTCAGTGAAGCTTTCTCACTGTGGCCATCTGTTAAGTGTTCAAAGTCATGGGTAATTTGACATTTGACATGACTTAGTGTCTTTAGGAATGTTCTAAGCCATCATTTTGGTTTTCACTGACCATGATGAGCTACAGCGACCACTTTCCCCTACTCTGTTGCCTGAAAATCCAAAAATAATCTGCGAACGAGCTGTGAGATAAGAATTTAACAATCAGCTAGCATCTCTTCAGCCCTTTATGCTCAACGTGGAACAACTCAAAGGTTATTTTAGTAGGCATATTTTAGTAGGTTTGAGAAAAGTTAGCAACACTCTGGTTCCCACAATAGAATTTTGTTTTCATCATTTATGGATTTCATTTGTAACAAGACAATTTTAGAACAAGTTTTGACCAGAGTACTTTAATTCACAGTTGATTGTTTTTAAAGCCTTAACACAATCACCTAAACATCAAAGTTAATGAAAACATATTTAAAACAAGTCATTACTTCACCAATACTATTGATAATAATAAACTGCTAAAGCTAAAAACTGGAAAGTTTCAGAGGAATGTTTCTTTTTACCCCACTGTGTGTTATTTTCTTTAAATTTTCTTACAACTAATATTGAAATCACATTACAATGGTACGTCGACAGTTGGCAACAACAAGGAGAATTCTTCGGAAAGTCCAATATCAATTGAAATGTGAAACCCGGCATGTTGAGGAAGTAGTTTCAATCGCTGAAAGTCGGAAATCTGCCCCGGGGAAGACTCACCATGAGAACATGGCAGGACTCTGAGTTTCTCTCCCTCTTGGTATTCATCCAGGCAGATGGCGCACACATCGTAGCTGTCTCCTGAGTCAAAAAAACATGAAACAAATTCTCAAATTCAGCCTGTAGTTGTTGATGTCTGCTAATAATCCTCATTTCCTATTTGCTGGTGGTGCATTGTTTTCAGATAATTGTACGCGTTTCAGCCAGACAACAAATCAGAGTTGCACAGTACATAATACAGATTCAGATGCTTTTGCTTAAGTTCTAAAATATTACACATACACTGTCAAATCCATATTTCAAAGAATCAATAATATGGTAAAGTTACTTTTTTCCTAATAACAGAACAAATAATTTTAACAGCAATGTTTTAGCCGAGGTGTGATTCCAGAAATACAAATCGGAAAGTAGCTTAAAGTAAGTATTTGTCAGAAATAAAGTTTTACATTTTTATCTAATTTCATATATGATTAAATAATGCATTTTAAACATGACCATAATAGTTTCATCATACAAACTTTTTGTTGTCTTTTTTTTACATTAATCTGTTTGACGTGGGTCAGACGCTGAGGATTGCGGCGCTGACTGGAGAAAACTGACTGGATGTTTACATGTTGGCTGAAGGTCACTGAGGTCAGGTTCAGATGAAAAACCCAAACTATCCCACAACTCACATATTCTTCTATTTATTGTGTTTTGCCCAAATTTGTCCCTGAGGCCGACCGCTCTATTCAATCCTCGGCCGGCGAGCACAGCTCCCTCTGAAGTGCCAGTACTGCACTTCCTGACTTCATGCAAGAAAGTCTGTGTGCACAAAAAAGCTGAGGAATTCATCAGTGCACTCCCTATCAAATTCCTCAGCATTCTTCCCCTTCCTCTCCTCCCTCCCTCCCTCCCTCCCCCCCGGTCGGGCTGAAGGGAGGCGGAGGGAAGGAGGCCCGTGTGTTTATGTAAGCTCTAAATGAGCATGTTTTCCCCGACTGGGCTCCCTGTATCCGTGCCAGGGCTGCATGTGACCGTATAAGGATGAGGATCACATCAACACCCCCCCACCCCGTTCCTCTCCAAGCGTCAGCAACTTCAACCAAAGGCGGTGCCTTCAACTTTGCTCCTTCTTCCTCTTCCAGCTGTCTGTAACCTCCTCCAAATATCAACACTGTTATCACCCTCATCGTCTTCGAGTGGACGCCGTAGGTCCGACTGCACTCTGGAGCGGTGTGCTTTTTTTTTTGCGTGCGTCTAAGTCAGGGTTGAGCATTTATGCAGGCATAGATCCGGTTTACGCTCAGGAGAAGCAGAACTGTGGCAATGAGAGAGCTATTCTGAGAGAAACAGAAAAATGTGGCGCTCTGAACTCAGATCCTGTCAGAGCAAACAAAGAACACAGTCTGAAGATGCCGTTACCACTGTCGTCGGTCTATTTCAAAATCTGACGTCACTGATCGCTCATTAAACGGACAAATGCACTCTCCAGGCTGGATTTCTCCACATAACTCTGCACACAGTGGGAAAATATGCTGCACAGCTTACTGCAGCACAGCATAATTTACAGTCCGGTCTAGTCACCCACTGCCACAGGACAAATTATCCTGCTGGTGCCGCTCCAAGATACGTCGGAGGGTGATCCTCGCCCGAACCCAGGATCACTGTGGTCATGTCGTCACTGTGACCAGAACAGCTTCACAGGTCTCAGTGTGGTCCAGAACATGTTGACGCCGACTGACAGTTCTCAATCCAGCCTTCATTTTGAAATTTCAGACACGTCTGACATCCTTCAAATTGGAAAATGCTTTAATATATTCTTCTGAGGCTGTCCGCCGAACTAGTTTGGAAACTTCAGAGATGCTAGTAATCCTAAACATGTGAGAAGGCAGTGAGATCCACAGTAGTTCTGAGTAGCTCTTGCATTTTTTTTTTCTCCATTAACCAGACAGCCTGCCAGAAGTCCGGGCTCTCAGAGGAACCTCACTGTCCCACTGAACTCAGGATAAGCAGTGAATGTGTGTCGTAGAGCGAGCGAGAGCATTAAAGACAGATAAAACCAGGTAAGATAAGACGAGCAACTGAATAAAAATGTCCATGCAGTTCGTCATGGCACGAGCCAAAAAGACCAAGGTGATGAGCGGTGAGGCCAGAGAGCTGAGGCTGAGAGAGAGAGGAGCCCCTCTGTCCTTACACAAACATACTTCACACACCAACGGCTGAGACACTGCAGCTGCTCTGCTCAGTGTGCGCCTGTATATGTCTGCTTCTCACCACGGAGTCAGAAAGCTGCTGGCATTGCTGGCTTCGCGGAACTCGTCGGGGAACAGACCGTAGTTCAGAGGTCAGAGGCTGTACCAGTCAAAATCAAGGCCCACTAACAGTTTTCTCATGTCCTTGTTCCAGTTTACTGTTACCGTGTGCTTGTGCTCCAAGGTTTTGACTGCAGCGGCTGCCGGTCGCCAGCTGCTGGCTAAACTCACAGTCCAGAAGGCCAAAGCGTACCGTCAGACGTCAAGCTTACTGGCTAAGTGGGGATGACGCAAGGGTGTGCAATAAACTGAGGGCGTAAGTCAAGTTAATGGCGGAGTGGCGCTGTATGCTGACAGCCGTGGCAGCTGCTATTACATAATCTTGTAAATTGACACAGATCTTATGTTGTGTGGTGCTGCTTTTCAGACTAGCATTGTGCACCAATTTGCATGGGTACCATGATTTTCATTACAGCATTGTGTGCCATTCATACAGGCCCTCTTTGTGTTGCAAGCTATTCCTTTCAGGCTGTCTGCAACCCATTTCCATACATACAAGTCCGCCAGTCAGGAGTAGAGATTTAGGGATTCAACAGGTTGTTTGGACTTTCCACTATATGCAAACCTCATTTAAGACATTTTATTGATTATTTGAACTGTTTCTGGGCCTGCAGCTACCTTTTTTATGGCAGATGAAGTTTTCTTAAGTCAGGGGTGAAACTGTTTAATTTCCATTTGATTTTAACATTTCGACCACTCATCTATTCTCATTACCAAGGATGAGAGACAAGAGACATCCCCAAGGGAGGAGAACAAAAGAGAATATGGCACAAACCTTAAGGACAACCATCCCACCACAAGGCAGGGTCTTCATCCTTCTGCTCCATCATACACCAACAGCTAAATCTTCAAGGTTACACCTATTTCAAACACCCTCCCTCAATTCACTGACTAGATGAAAAAAATGGGCACTGCCGGGGAAAAAAGGACTCCCCCACTCCACAATCATTGTCGCGCCCATGGCTCCTCCTCCTCCCCCTTCACCATGATACTTAAATAACAATAGTATTGTGACTCGAAAGAACCTGCAAGACGGGAACCAGAAACCTCTTTTTAAAACAAGGCTCAAGACCTGCTTGCTGCTGCCTTCATTAAAGCAATCATTTAAGCCGATTTGCACTGTATCTTCAACTATTGTGCTGCATTTAGTTATTTTTCAATTTTATTGTTCTTATATATTTTTTTTCCTGTGTTTTGAATGACAAATGTCGGACCCTGCTGCTGTGAGTGCAGGTAGATGGTGGGCAGATACTCTCATTGACAGAGAGGCATCCCGCCAGCACAGCAGCAGGAAAAGCTGTTGCTGACTGGCTGGCAAACATCTACTGAAATGACTTCACTTACCGAGAAAAGACATCACAGCGTGTGGCACCTGGCCTATGATTCACACCAGCGCAGTACAGAGGCCATCAAAAATAGACTATAAATGCCTCTTAGAGGCTTTTTCTAAGGAGGTTGTGTGAAGTGCTTTTCTTACCGAATGCCAACAGAAAATCAAAATTGGGACAAAGGAGCTTCAGTCTTTAACCAAGAGCCCACCAGGAAAGTAAAACATGCCAGATGCCGTGTAAAGCCTCAGTGCCTCTCAAACAAGACAATGCATATGAAATTTTGGTCTTAAGGCGCTTCTGAAAAGTCAAACTTGAATAGTTTGGCGTCTGCGGTGTAAGCCGTGGAAAGATAACGTACAACCGAGTCCAGGCTCTGACGTTGGATTTTATCACTGGGGTGGTGCTGACAGTAGCTTCATGGATGGACAGTATCAAAGGTTTACAAATGAAAGACAGACCAAAAGGACTATCTGACAGACCCTTCAGAAAACTGGAAACAACTGCATTGAAGGAACATTGTGTGAACAAAGGTAACTGAACCATGAAAAGTCCACAAGTTTATGAAAACACTTCTCTCAGTTTTAAAGTCATCACATTTTATTATCTAAATTTCACTAATTCTCATGCATCACCACAATTTCACTATAGGGACAATAAAGAGTTTACTGTATTGAAATGTCAGTGGCTCGCCTATCTCAACCTGAAAATGTTCAAGTTAACGACCTTTACACGATTCTAAAAACACATAAAATATAAGCATGCGCACACACACAGTGTGTGATCTCTGCAGCTGCTTTAAAGTTGACACCACTGCAGCATCACTGTGCCGCCGTTCAGCAATGCTGCACCAATTCAAAGCCCCCCAGAGTCCAAAGCTCAGCGTTATGTGCTGTAACTGAGGCCAAGGGCACCATTAGGCATCGTTCCCACTCTGTGCAGCGCGCGCGCGCACACGCACACACACACAAACACACACACACACACACACACACACACACACGCTTCAAGCAACTGACACCTTTAAGATCACGAAGGCGAACCGGCAGCGAGTCCTGACCATCACGGTGGGCTGTCGTCCTAAAGCTTCGGAGTTCATAAACACACACGTGCACAATCAGCTGCAGTAAATGAAAACTTGTGGATGTCTCACATGTTTTGATCTCTGTATATGAGGAATCGCAACAAAGCTGCTTTCCAATCACTGAATAAAAGCATATAAATAATCAAAAAAGTTGATGCTTGAACACTCAAACTCTGGGTTAATCGGTCGAGTCGTAGAGGTCCGAGGTCTAATGAGCCTGTTTGTGGCACCACCCCTCCAGATTGTTTTTCTTTTACAGTCCACTCAAGTGACCCCATCTGACACCTCTCATCTCAGTTCCTTTTAACACAACTCCTGCTAGAGACACAAAAACGTTCCACAGTATTTAGGTACCGCACACAGGAAGACACCTCAAGATATCTAAACACAATCAGATGCGATAAACTGGTTGAACATTCTCTTTAAGTGACCGAAGTGACCAACACAGTCACATAATACAATAAAATAAAATAAAAATCCAGTTATTAGGGGTCTCACTCCTACCTGGCGTAAATACAACCTAACAACACAGCCTGTTGGACAACAGAAGCTGTGTTCCACCGTGACAGCCCTCCCATGCTCAAATCAGGACACTTGGTTTCTTGCCAAGCAAGCATTGCTCCAGAGTGCAGGGCTTAAAAGGTGATTAGGTAGAGATTTGGTGTCCCCTTCCTGTGTCACCAAACGCTCTGACTCAGCTGACAGGAGCGCAGACACCGCCCCGAAGGATATTTCCTGGACATCTGAACTCCCTCGCAGCAGCATGGCTCGGGCTGTAGCGCTGCCTGGTTGGAAAGCCTGCGTCAGAGCGGCTGCAGCTCACACACACAGCCATGAGGGTGTACAAACTGCGGAGCCTGACGGGAGCAGCTATCAATGCAGCACTCGCTACCCAGTCTCCACTGGTGTGCTGCACATGCATCTGTTACTGCTGAGCGGAGGAGGAGAAAGCTCGTAAAAAGAAAACGGGGAAAAAAGAAAGCAAGAGCGCTAAAAAAAAAAAAAAAAAAAAAAAAAAAAAAATCCCTCAATTAGCAGCTTTGGGAGGCGGACACTTATTATGCACCACCCATTCTCTCTACAGAGCTCGCCGGTGTTTCCCGACACAGCTGACGGCAGAGCTTTCACTGCTGGAGGAATCACAGACGGCACATCAAAGGATCTGTCCATTTAAAAACAGAACGTTTAACCAGCCAATAGGAGGACTAAGAGCAGAGCTTTTCTGGCTAATGTCTCAAAATCACATCGCTATGCAGCAAATTTGCCCTTCTCTCTTTTGTCTTACAGTCCTCACGACAAAAAATGTGCCTTTGGCCGAAAGATTCAAGGTAAAAACCAAAACACACTTAACTTTCAGTCAGGCTGGCGGCGTGATCAAGACCACATTCCAAACCATCAGTCATGTGTCCAGTCTCCACAGAAAAGAGCTCTAATCTGCCACGGTGGGCTTTGAATGAAACGGAAAAGAAAAAAAAAAAAAAAGGGTCCACATTAATCGGATTAGCTTCAAGGTGCAGCGCTCCAGGGAGGAATGATGTGTCGTAATGCAGGGATGACATCCCAGTTCGGGGCTGAATCATGTGAGAAGAAAAGTAGCATGAAAAAGGAGTGAATAGCATCAAGCTTCCAGGGTCTGAGGTCTGAGTCAGGAGTGCTTTTAGATCAGCTGCTTCAGAGAGATGGGACACATCCCGGAGAAAAAAAAAAAGTCATTTCCTCACAGAATGACAAGAATGGCCTTTATTACCTATGAAAAGCCTTTGTTCATTGAAAACTTAACTCAAAATACACTTTTCACTGATAAAACCAGTCTCAATATGCTTCACAAGTGTCTGCAGTGGCTATTTGGACAAACTTGACTTTCAGTCTCTTGCCTGGGAACACTTTCTCAAACACACAGGATGAGCTGAGGAATGAACTGCTAGCGCTGGGAATGGACGATTATCTGTCGTACCAGCTGAGCCACAGCGGCCCCACATAAAACATCGGTATAGCTCACATGCAAATACTTTCCAATTTGACTTTATGGGAAGCTTCAGTGGTATTTGAATTAATAAACATCCAAACGAAAAGCATCAGAATCAATTCAGCACCACTGCGACCATCAGATAAACAGCAGATATATCCATGGTGGTGAAGGGAAAAAAGTGTAGCACTGTCCACAAAAAATTCATGCTAACATCAGGAGAGAGAAAAGTAGTTTTAATTTGTCTAACTGACTGGTTCTCCTCCCCTTCTTGTTTATGTTACACAACGAATCAGGTCAACTTAGAAAAATCATGATGAAACAGGAAGAAATTCAGTTCAAACCACTTCACATTATGATAATATGTGTTTTTGGAACTGCAAACGTCAGGAGGACAAGAAAACAGGATAATGTGCCCAAATAAGGACCTTCAAACTTACTCTACACTTTTGTCTTTCAAGCTGCGCCCTTCAAATGCCTGGACAGGGGATCATCTCTTACAGAGTGAAAAAAAAAAATCTATAATGCCTGCAAATAATGATTTTCTTGCTGATGGATTCTGCCAGACAGTCAGCAACACCTAAAATTTGATTGTGAACTTGGGCATACAACCTCAGTTTCACTGTTAGTAAGTGGTGTTGTGCTTGGAGATCAAAACACGTCTGAACCGAGATTCAGAAACACACACTGACTGTCTCATGTGATATCCTTTAAAAAGTGATTTTTAGTCATTACATGCTGATATAAACCCAACACAAACTTGCTCAATGGGAAAAACCAGTAATAATTTTCAAAAAACATTGCCATGACACTGCTACAGACAGCTGTAATGTGCAATTTCACTTGGATCTCTGTTCAAAGATAATAAAAAAAAAAGTGCATCAGAACTATTCCTCGTGGTGAGGATTCTCTACAGTCCTGATTATCAGAAGAAGGAAGCTGCCACTGAGTCAAGCACATAATCACAACATCATCCCCCGTAAAACACTCCAGACATCCATAGTCCAGAATAATCCACTTTGTCGGTCTGTCCACACGCTGCTGTCCCTGGTATCTCGCATTAACGCCAGCATTTGCAAGTGTGCACAAGAGAAGCCAGATCAGCAGTGAATGTGTGGCATCTCAAATAATTACAATTTCATGGAACATTTTGGAGGGTTTCTAGTTTACAATTCAACACAAAATATGACAGTATCTCCAAATAAACTATATAAGATCTGATGGTACACCTATTTTCACATGACAAAACCTTTCAAAACCATTGATGTTTTTGGGATAAACCTACATCATCAATCATCAGTGTCAGTGGGACAACTGTTTGGCACTGCTCTCTTACCTTTCTTGAACTTGTGGATTGGAAGTTTCTTCAGCTGGTCTTTGCGCAGACGGCTCCTCCGAGCTCTGTGTCGATCCTGGATGAACTTGGTGATCTGGTTGAAATGGAAAAAAAGGAAAAAACAATGATTCCCAAAGATTTTAACTGACAACAAAATTAAATTCCTGTTTTATGTGCGAAAGATATACAAAGTTCTGTGACTCTACGCTGTTATTTTTGGAAATGCACAACATCTGACTACAAACGACAGCCCGAAGCTGCAACAATACTTTTAGCGGCCGACTGATACTTGGTGCCAAACACAGACGTGCTTTTAAGATAAAAACTCATGCAGTACTCTAGAAGAACTTCAGAAGTACTTATGTCCAAACTTCTGGTTAGGTCTGTTTAATGACTTATTGAGGATCTTTTTTTTATTCTGGATGTAACAGAGACGTATATTGAGCTTTGCTTGTGTCTGTTCTGCTCAAACACCAGCACTCGATTTGGATCATGGCTCAGTGTATCTTCATGTTTACCACTCACAGACAGCACAATTAACTACTAGGTGTCAATCAAACATGGATTTTCACTTTGAATATGTAAATTTACCAGAGTTAAATGTCACAAGTACCTCATTTCAACACTGAAAGGACTTTTCACTGTTTCAACACAACCTAAGTTCTTTATTAATGAGTTAAATGAGCCTACCATAAACACAACAATGAGGATGAGGCAGATTCCCACAATGATGAGGAAGGGGATCAGGTAGTATTCCAGTGGCAGGCTGAAGTCAGGCATGAGCACCACATGTCCCCTACGAAACAAGCAGAGCGCTGTCAGCTGCGAGACACATGCTAAACATTAACCTTTTATACAGACAAAGTTTATGTGAGCTACAGCGACTTGCACAGAGGCTGCATTATGGCTGCTTAACTACTTTAAGTCATGGACCACCACATTAGAGATATACCCTTTGGTGCTGTTCAGCGTGAAGAGCTGCAGTGTGATGAGCACATAAAGGCTGGACTTATTGGCATTTGTCAAAGTTCAATCCAAAGTCCCTCCAGACCCGACTGCTGGTGCTCGGGCTACGCTGATGCGTGACAAAACTGTGCCAGAGTCATGTTTGGTGCTCTTTCCTCTGACTGTCAAAGATGCGCACTCTCTATGACCCCCTGGGTCCACATAGACACTTTTCATCTTGAGCAGTAGCGACAACATGTCACAAGACAAACCCTGTGCTCGGTATTTTGGGGTGTATTACTGCACAATAAGTATAACTTCAAATTCATACTGGGAAGGAAGAAAAAAAAAGCTGCACGGTCCTGAGCGAAGCAGCTGAATAAAAACAGGCAGCTCTTCATGTTGAAAGAAACAATTGTGGGGAGTGTGGTGCAGCTGAGCAGCTGAGCAGGAAACTGCTTCTATTTATAATGACAGGCAGAAAAATGAGATTGGAGTTTTGGCTTACCCTTTGTCATACATGTAGTCGTCTTTTAGAGAATTGGCAGTCTCCTCACTTACAAAGACGGAAGGAATAATGATCTGCTTCATAACATCCACTAATAAAAAAATAAAGAGGAAAAAAATATTAATGCAACATGGTGAATCCCAGATGCAACTTGCTGAATAAGTACAACAGTGAGAAACTATCTGAAAGTTAGCTCGGAGCCCAATTACTGTGGTTTTTTGATGGATCTAAGTTTTTACTTTATATTTTCCAGCTTAATGAAACTCTGAATTTCAATGGGATGCAGGTGAACAGCACTTACTGATAAATGTGTTCTGCAGTTTATGAGAAATGACTCATCATTTAACCATTTTCAAACGAAACGGTGCCTTTAGGTCACTGGTTCAACTTTTATACAAATATTTTTATATATTTTCACCATATTTGCGTTTCTGCCAATTCTGCAGTGTCAAAAAAGTCAATTTTTGTTTCTGAAAATCTGTGACGGATAATGTTTAAACATGTTTTCACATAAACCTCAATGTCAAATGGCATCAAACATAACACAATAATACTAAAACATTGTTATTTTTAACTCTTTCAGAAAATTTTTAATCTAAAAAGTCTTAAGCACTATAGCATCAGGTGAATGGGGAATATAATCAACTTAATAATTTGCATGTTTTTGGTTGTTTTCTCCTCGTTCTTCCTTGCTCTGTGGCAAACAGGTATGAAAAAATTAGCAGTCAATCAACAGAATTTTATAATAAGCTCAGCACAAAATTGTGATAATTGAGCATTTTTTCCCAGATGAAAATTTCTGATATTTTGAACTTGCAGAGCAACAATGAATGGCACTTTGAAAGTTTCATTTATTAATATTCAGCCAGTATTTTTCAATATCTACATCATGGATGTTGATTATATGAAATTTGCAATATACAATGTGGGCCAAATATAGAAGGAGAAGATGAGAGCAGAAAGAGAAGGAGGAAAAAGAAGGAAAAAGGGAAGAATACAGTTGGAAGAGCAGAAGATCAAGAAAATATGAACAGAGGACAAGAAGAATGATGATCACATTCATCAACATTAAAATATAGGTCTGTTTTCCTCATCTGATACACTAAGAGAAAATATGAGGATGTGATCTATGAATCATTTTGATTTGAGGACTGTGAAGGTGTTAACCTTCTCCAAAGTGTGGCCTCGTGGAAGGATTCATTTTTTTTCCTCATTGGTTGAAGGTTTCTGACATCTTCCTTAAACAAATACAATTTTTTCACATGTATTTTTTCACATCAGTGATATCAAAAGTAGGCCATAAATCATACGTCGCAGAAAGGGAGTGATGGAGTGATGGAGTGATTAAGTGATGAGGAGTGTCTTTGCTTGAGAAAATATTGTGTATTTAAAGTCGCTTCTGACTGTGAAACGAGGCCACTCCTCCTGAAGCTCGGGGATACGGAGGCGTGGTGGCGACTTACCATCGTTGGATCCCATGCTGATTAAGTCATCGGAGTCCACATTGTGCACAATGGCTGCCTTGTAGCCGGCTTTCTGGGCATTGAGGACCTGATAGGAGACAACATGCAGACCCTAATTGATCCCATTTCAAAGGCAAAATCAAGCCAGCACTGTTTTAAAGCTAAAAAAAATCAGCCTGAACTGTAAAGACCAAGATGTGTGGAGAGTCAAGGCCACAGGTGTCAAAACAGGAGTTTAAATCTGACTTTCTCTCTCTCAGAGCAAAAACACACATTATCCAGGATAAGGAATAGAAAACCAGTTGTGGTGGACAGAGACAGTTTTCTGTCACTTATTCTCCAGTGGGTGACAACCACAAGTAAAATGAACACAACACAACAAAAAAGACACAAACTGTACAGGATAAGCCTTTCAATGTGAAATGTGTGACTGGGTTAATTTCATCAAGTAAATAATCATCAAGTGGAAGGATGAGACCCCCCCCCCCCCCCCCCCCCCCTTGAACCTTGACACACCTCCTGAAGTCTCCACATGCTCAGTCAAATGCCAAGACCTAATTTTTGGTTGAATGCCCGACTTTTCCATTTGCACGTCATGTGATGCTGTTATTAACGGCTGCTGTAACCACAGGGGCAACAGAGTGGAGCGCTCCTCTTCCTTGTTAAAATTTTATAGTTTCAAATATCTGGTAAATCTCTCTGGACACTCCTTGACTGACTGTTGCACTTATGGATTCACATAAAATTGTAACATATGTTAATTCCACAGTTTCATTCGCTGACATATGGCTTCTAATACAACAGTAAATTTCAGCCTCTTCCTACTTGGCTTTGTTATGATTTCATCACCAAATAAATGAAAAAAGACGTAAAAATGTAAAAGAGTAAAGCAAAAGAAAAAAAAAAAAACGTGCATGGAAAAGCGCTCTGGATAATTTAGCTGTTGCTCTCGAACCCCCCCCCCCCCCCCCCCCCCCAGGAGAGGACACCGCCACACATTGAAAACCACTTGAGTGATCCCTGATTTTGTCTTCATGCTGAATCCTCTTCAGCATATTAACTTGTTTGTCAAATGCTAGAGTTATGAGGCAGAACATTCTCATTTCTCGACATGCTCGCAGTCCTGTTTTTCAGAACGAGTGAAGAAAAGATTAAATGATTCCATGACGTCTCTCCTCCACCGACTCCAACTGAATACACCACACAGGAGGAGAATCGCAGCGCACAAGAAAAGCACAAGGTTGAATTTGTGAGGCAGAGCAGATTTGAAAAAAGGATTTGCAACTAAAGTTACCTTGACATAGGCCTCCTTTTTTTCTAACTTACAAAAAAATATCTGTTTTGAAGGCCACTCGAAGGGCCTCTGCAATAACACAACAGATCATTTTTGTGGGAAAACCAAGAAAACAGTGACAGAGAACATGATACCTGTGATAATCATCCATTGAGAAATATCAAAATGTAACTTAACAACATAAAGCAGATATTTATTATCATTCTGAAGTGAGCTTGTCTTGCTTTAAACTTTGTACTTTTAGCATTCTTTTTTTTTGTGTGTGTGTGTGTGTGTTATAACTTCCTGGCAAAGAATTTCTCGGACAGAACTTGCTATTCCATTTAGGTAAAAAGTAAAGCCACGTGCAGATCTGTGGGTGTTGAAAGTGTTTAAGCTGTTGCATAAACATGCCACCATGTCAACACTCATTAATCAGACGTGTGGCCGCCTACCTCTTCTGCAGCATTAAAACAGACGCATGCACCAGCGTGTAACCTGCAGACTGTGTGTGTGTGTGTGTGTGTGTGTGTGTGTGTGTGTGTGTGTGTGTGTGTGTGTGTGTGTGTGTGTGTGTGTGTGTGTGTGTGTGTGTGTTGCACATTTTTAGTGAAAGAAGCAACATGCATTGATGCTGTCAAGCATTGTGAAGATATGTGCTGCGGTATTGCTATTTGTGATTTCTACTCATTTCGTGCCCAGTCTTAAACAGAAACAAAGATCTGTTTTAATTTCCAAACGGGAGAGTGTCAGAAGCAGAGCAGTTTGGCGACTTTGCTGCTTTTAGTCATTTTAACCTTGATTTTTGATGTTTTGAAGGATCATTTAGTGGGAACTGATGCTGCGATCGAGATGGATAGTAAAATTAGATCATTTGTGTGCAACATCAACCCGGAGCTGTCCAACCAGAGAGCCACACTACATCGTACGAAGGAAGGTCCAAGGAGAAGTTTGGGAAGAGAAAAAGTAAAAGGCAGAGTCTGTCAGATCCGCAGATCCATGTAGTGAAGACTCAGTAGCTAACACACGGTCCAGGTCTGAATTCAGAGCCAACATGCCACTAGGTTTATTCCAGTTTTTATGGATAATAATCTTTGAATTGAGGCCCATTTGTTACAATCTCTCTTTCTCAGTTAAAAATGTAACTATGCAAATATGTTATGTTACTGTATTTGTGATTTAAGACTTATCCTGCTAAAAAAAAATAAATAAAAAAAAAAAGGTGCAATTTCTCTTCTTGGGCCCAGTGAGCCAGATGTAAATGTCTACAGTTCCTACCTTGTGATGACTGGTCTGTGTGATTTTGTGGCGCTGTTAAGCTCATGTTTTATTTTTCCAATGTAATTTTAAAGACAAACCCAGGAATGCAAAAATAAAACATCACACTTCAATTCTGAGCCTGTAGAAGGATTGACGGGTGACGGGATGTTGTGGACTCCCACTTCGCTGGAAGCTGCACTCACTTTTTGTTTTTTGTTTTTTTTTTATTACACCTGAATTTTCACAGCTTTTGCAACCAGAACAGGCTGTAAGCTGCAGCTCACATTAATATATCTACTGACTAAGAGTATCAACGACTATGAAAGCAGTTAATCAAAGGGTTTTTAAAGTGCGTGTTCTTGTAAAAAAGGAATAAAATAAAAGGCACATACAGTTATAATTAATTCTATATTTAACGAGGGAATGCAGGAAATAAACTCCCATTATTATTGTATGATCAAAACAAATCAATCAGCTGTTTCATGCCAGTCTCCCTAAAACATACAACTGTTGTGTTTTGCAGAAATCAAAGTGAAACTCTCGCACCTCAGACTCACCACAGACCGTGAACTAACACATAAAAAGCGGTCTGAGCATAGATGACAAAGAATAGACAGGCTCTGAGCTCTGCGTTGCTCTGCATCATCTGTCACTGCTTTAAAAAATAAAGCTTTATCAACCTCATTCAAACGATCTTCATCCATCCATCAATTCATCCACCTCCTTTACTGCTTTATTCAGTTAGGGATCACCATCCGAGCTGTCGCATGTCTTTACACAGAAAGCCCCGCAGACAGTGAGTGTAAATATGTGAATGTGTCTGTTCCTCCACGGTACTCCCTGAGATTAAACAATCAGGATATCAAAAATGCTCAAGTCTGAACTTTTCACTAGTCAGAGTCACCATCAGTGCAAAACATGAAGCTGTCTTCACATTGATTAGCAGTCACTGTTCCAGAGGCACCAGGAGGTAAAGCGTGACATGTTGAACCTTCCAGCTGCACAACGCGGCGTGTGCCGCGTCATGGATGTGAGGGGGAAACTGCTGTAATGAGGATCTTTCATCTGCGGGGCCGTTTCTGCAGCTCTGACATGGTATAGAGGCTGAAGTTTCCTGTGTGGCTATTGTTGTGGCTGCGGTGGGGGGGATGGAAGAGGATGTGACAATATAATGCTAGAATGAATCATTACTTGTTTTCACACAGACGGAGGTAAACGCAGGGTAATAAACGTTTCCTCAGAAGAGACCTGGAAAAACAATTTGCATCCCATGCTGTAAAACTGGTGGCGTGGCAAAAGCAGCACACTGACTACTGTACTGTCACTCCTATAGGAAATACATTTAACATTTATATTCCCCTTCGGTGACAGCAGACAGGATTTGGGATGTGTACTTCTCATAACAATAACACTTAAACCCTTTATGACACACAGAAAATCAAAAACTACCAGAGAGGCATTGTTCCTTACAGCGGCTGCCAGGTCTTCTGCAGTATCATTATCCAACAGATAAGACTCACCAGTGATTCACACACCGAGAACATAAACTTCTCAGCACTTTTGAAGACATGCAGTAATACTGGAGAACAGTTCTGTTATCGACAGTTAAAGTTATATTGGAAAAATATGCAGAAGGCGTCATTAATTATAGAAGTTTTCACATTATTGCAGCCATAAAACTCGAAATGAATCCTGGATTTGAAATTATGATTTCAGTCATTGAGATTCAAAGCGTTTAACTTGAACTAAGATGTAACCCTGAATTATACAAAATAAATAGATTTAGTCCAATATAGTGCCAATAAAAACACATGGATAAATTTAATCGAATTAAAGCAATCATTTGCTCCATTTAAGTAAAAAGAACGGTGGGATCAACAATTTCTTGGCCAGTCAAGACATCTCAGGTTTGTATTCTCTTGGAGTCACTGCTAACCAAGTCCCTAGGGAAGCACTGACGTTAATTATAAGCCAGAACATGTGCCACCCTCCGGTGGTCAATTAACACCTATCTCCAGACTGAGACTGGGAACGATGGGAGGCTGTTTGGGACCGTGGCACAACCGACACAAGGCGAGACAACCAGTTGGGTCTGGGTCACCCTGCCAAATATAGGAAAGCTCTGAGACAAAAGTGAGGAGACGCTCAGATTAACCTCACCATTAGATGTGTGCGTATTCGTGCGTTGTGTGTGTTTCTGCTCCGAAGCTCCGCCAGGCCTCTTTACACAAGCATTGTGCTCTCACTGTGATGCAAGGAAATCCACTTAGGACGTGTATGTGCGTGCATTGTGGCCTGTGCGGACGCTCACACTGAACAGCTATGTCTTTTGTCCGTCCCTTGTCATTGTAATTTTATGCACAAGCATACGAGAAGCTGTGTGTATGGCAGCCCCAGCATTGTGGCCCCATGTGCTCGCCTGTGAGGGTGTATTGTGTGGAGGTATCAATGGCTACTGTGTGCGTCTCAAGGCAGCCCGTCTGTATAAATGACACATGCGAGATACTGGGTCTGGTGTGTGTGTGTGTGTGTGTGTGTGTGTGTGTGTGTGTGTGTGTGTGTGTGTGTGTGTGTGTGTGTGTGTGTGTGTGCGTGCGCATACAAAGTAAAGTTTGAAAGAGTATGGATTTTGTTTTTTTAAAGCTTTGAAAAAAATTTAAAAGTCAACCCATCGTCCCAACCAACACTGGAATACACAGCCAAATGCACGCCCTTGCAGATGCAACATTGGATTGCACACAAATAACTCGAAAACAGAGAAGCTAGCAAAGGTAGTTCAGACTAAAGCCACACACAGCCGACGCTAAATACGCAGACAGATACTGAGGTAGCCTTCTGTCAATCTTCTGCGTTCACAGCATACATAATGTGGTTCGCTTTGAAGTAACACCACCGGTCACCTGCAGGGGCAGTCTAGAACAGTCTAGGTCATATGCCACCAGCAAAAGGACCAAAGACGACAATGTAGGAATGTTGAGGAACGACTGAGTAAGTGTGTACAAACATCTGAATATCGGGATGAAGAAGCCGCTAATGATTCGTGTGAACAGTTTAGAAATGTCTTCATTCTCAAAGTTGAAGACATAAGTATTCCTATTTCTAATCATTAAAAAAAGACATAAGTAACAATTTATCCCTCAGAAAGACATTTCAAATAACAATCTAGATATGAATACTCACTTTAGCAGTTTTGAACTGATGACGAAAAGTTTGGAAAATAAATGTGTGACGTTGCACAGCTAGAAGCAGCCAGCTTTCTGTATCTTAGTCTTGATCTGTATTTGTGAATCCTGAGGCTAAACAAACTGTCAGTGGCACAACACAAGCATGTCTGTGGCCAAGTTGCACTATGGGCAATAGATGTCAGGATTTGACAGGGCTAAAAAAGCTGTGAGCTGATAATGTCATGATATTCCAGGTTCTGCTGCATCACTTTGAGCTGCATTTATCTCCGCCAGGTAGCTGTAAATTAATTTATGCATGTGCAAAAGGTGTCTGCCAGTCCTGTGAACTAAAAGTTAACTTACTTGAAATCTTGTACCAGAAATTGATCCGCAATCTGATGCACAGACAATAAATGGTCCAGAAGAGCGTCACAATTACTGTAATTCCTTGTATGATGTCAAATATGATGGCAGTATGAAGAACATGACGGCACGACCTGATTACAAATACAAAGGCACAGAAAGAACAGTTTGGCGATGATCATTATTAACATCAGGATGCAGTCAGAAGTAGTAAGTTGGTTCTTTCTCTCCTTCTACTAATGACATTTGAACTAATCATGCAGATAAGAAATTGGGCAAAAGAAAGTAGCTTGATAATTGAGAAATTTTATTTATAAAGCAGTAATCAGGCAATAAGAAATTTGGAGCTACACACACACACAGACACACAATGACTTGTTGCCTTACTGCACATGCTATTATAAAACTGCTCATGCCTAGCGAGTACTAAGCATGAGCTCTTCAGTTTGGCGGTGACATCTTCTGCTACAGTCTAACTGAGGAGCCATGTTGGCTCCGTGCTCTCTGGATGCCAGCGTGTGCTGTGGTCTGTCTGACTGGGATCTGAAGAGGAATTTAACCTCTGCTGCTGGCTCAACCCTTCTGTTTGCAATGGCACAGATTAAGAAAATCAAGACATTCCTGAGGCGAAAGAGAGGGAACAAAGCGAGATGTGAAAACCTCCACAAAGTCAATAACGCAAAGGCCCGAGTGCGAACACACGCAAAGAAAATATGATATATCACTATGAAAGACTCTCTGCTGCTGCTTCTACCTGCAACCTGCTCTCCTGCAGCATCAGAACACTGACAACCAACAATGTTAATATTTTACCATTTAACTGCCCCGAACTGCCCCTGTAGGGCGACACAGTCAGATCTAAAACGATCTTCCCTCAAATAATGATGACTTTCCTTCCAAATTACAATTTTTCTTTTTCTTCCATAACGGGCAGCGGATTAAAAACAAAGTGGAAGCATGAAAGGCATCTAATGTTTGTTTTCTCTTCATAGCACCCTGTGGAGTCCTGGCTCAAACTCAGACTTGGCCTGCAGTGCAAACGCACGCACGCATGCACACGCGCGCGCGCACACACACACTGGAGTTTAAACATGGATTTGACCAATCATGGATTTTAAAAGGCAGATTGGACTCGTTTGATTAGCTGTTGTTTCTGGTGGCCGCTCAGTGAATGTAACAAGCTTCAAAAAGGCTTTGTCAAACTGTGCACAAAAGGCCGACATGCACACATGCAATTACTAACAACTGCTTAAAACAAACTCAGTAATTAGCAACTTGTCCAGACATCAACAGTCTGGATCAGCTCACACTTTACTCTGTGTGTGTGTGTGTGTGTGTGAGAGAGAGAGAGAGAGTGAGAGAGAGAGAGAGAGAGAGAGAGAGAGTGTGCGTGCTTTGACAGTAATGAACTAATAAATGATCACTATATAATGAAAATTAAAAAAGTAATTAAAACTAACAGGACATTCATAAATTAAGAGTGTTAAATCACTATGTACGCATGTGACATTGTTTCACTTGAAAAGTGTTAAAAACTGTACAATAACATTTTGCAAATTTATCAACTTCTTAACGTGGTCTTTTGTTCATCCTTACAAATGTGGCATCCCTTTAAAAGAAAACAAATACAGGATTATGCAAAATATAACATTTACTGGAAAGACTCATCAAGAATTTCCAACAAAGCAATAACCTTTATCATTTTGAGTAATATTTCATTACTATTTCAAAAATCTGATTGCAATTGACAGAACAATAAATCTGTCATTACTGTCGATATTCAGTGGGGCAATAAAGTACAATTAAAGTCACAGAATTCTGATTTAACAATTTCCACTGAGCACTGCGTCATCTGGAGGAGTTCACATGTTCTTCATTACAAAGACTGCAACTGGCAGATAAATGAGTAGAACTGTAGATTGTGCCTAGATCAAAACAATTATTTTGGTGAACTGAAAAATTTGGGGAAATGTACTTTCTAATCTGGACATTTTCAATTCTTGCTGCCAAGTGCGCGTGTGCATGAGGTCATGTGTTTTGAGTGCACAGCCTTTGATTTGAATTGACTTAAGGTGTGTTAACCGTGACAGCGGGAGTTGGCTACACTCGGCCAGGCTGAACTCATTTGTTTGGATAGAAAATGAGGAGTGCATGGCACAACAAATCTCTAAATTTAATCTGAGCTGTAGTGCTCAGTCAAGTTAGAAATATTATGTTGAAATAATATTAAGGAAACACTTTTTCTCCTGGTAAACTCAATAACAGCTCACTAGTCTCACTTTTCAGGGAATAAAAGAGCAATTCTACATGAAATGAGCAAAGACAATCTTCGTGACAATGTTAGTTTAAACATGTGTTTTAAGCCAATGGGGAATAACAAAATAAAACAAATTCTGGTTTGTTGTATTTGGACCAAGACAATATAATATACCATTGGTCGTATGTGAAGATGTAGAAAAAAGATTTTCTTTTCTGACATAGTTTTCAGCAAGCAAAACCTTGGCAAGTTTCCAACTATGTGCAGGAAAATATAAATCTTCAGACTTGCAATAGTGCCAAACAAATCAAATTTTTTTCCAAGGATCTCAAATAAGGTATAGGTATATGCTTGATATTCTAAAACTCAGTTGCATTTATCATGTTTTTTTTTTTTCTTTTTAATCTAAAACTAGTGGTAAATACTATTTGGTCACTTCAAAAATTAATACTGTCTTGTCTATGAAGCTTTAGCTGCCTTCTATCAAACATCAGGATCTATTAGAACATAATGTGTAACGTCAGCTAGCATCTTCAATTACTAGGGAATCATGCGCTCGAGTTAGATCTATGTCAATAATTGTTGCATCTCTGCTCTTGTGTTTTTACTTCTAACCAACACAGCACAGCATCCGAGTGCAGTCCTGCAGCTGAAACAGAAGGACTACTACTCCCGTCCTTCATTTCATGTTCTGGTCGTCACACATTCTTCCCCTCTTCAAGTCCCTGTCTTCCAGTTCTAGTTCACTCCTTGGCGTGTGGCGTTCACATGGTTTATAAGACTGTCACGCAGCCTGCTTCAGTCGGCAGTTGGAATTTGCATGAATCAGACTTGACCTCAGCTTTGTGTAAATGAGTTTGTGCAGCGCAACACATTTCAGATCAGTTTCAGTGTCATGGGTCAAACGCAAATCACTTCTTCAGTGAAGCCAATTGGACTCTGCCTCCTTAAAAGATTTAAGAAATATTAGGATTGATGGTTTTAAGCCCATTAACAACGTATTAAGCACTTCCCTTAACTCTCTACTCCCTCTCTTTTTCTCTGCCCACTCTCAAGTTTTCTTCTTGCCCTTCTCTTGCCGCCCTTCCTTCTTTTTTTCTCCTCCCCTCTGAAACTCCCACTTCGATACCCTTGTTACCCTCCTCGTTATATGACCCTAACTGTCTGCTTCCTCAGAATCCCACCCAGCTCGGTCCCTGATATTTCCAGCCTCCCGCCTTTATCTTCTCCCTGAACCACATTCCCATTCAGTTCCTCCGGCTCTTTCACCCTCCTCCTCCTCCTCCTCTCTCTCCGGTGTTTCACTGCACCATGCAGGGCTGGGTTTCAGTTTCAAGGCCCAGTTGGTTCGTTAGATAAAGGGTTCAATAAAACTGCAAATAGCAGGGAGGAGCCAGGAACACTGATAACACGTAATGCACTTCTCAATGTGTGAGAGTGATTCTGTTTGAAGAGCAGGTGTTGTAAAGGCAACTGTAGCACACTGCTTTTCTCAACGTGGCCTGATTCTGCATTAAACTTTAGTTCAATTAAAAGTTGACTTGCATTTGCTGGTGTGGATCCTCTAAAACCATGCAGGTACATACAGGCTGCTGTCTGTGCGTTGTGTGAATTCTGCCATTTGAGTGGTGTGACTACAGAGTGTGTCCAGATGCCAGAGGGAGCAGGATGAACTGTTTGTTGCCACAACAAACTGCGAACACCAGGTCACACAAGACACGATGATTCGCTCTCTCTGTCTCTCTCATGCACAAACACCCACGAGCTAGTCATACATTCAGTCAGGCATAGTCACATACACTGTCATAAGACTGACTGAGCGAGTGCAGGAAGCTCGGTCTGTCCGGATCACAGAGACTGAAGCCTCTGTGTGTGTTTGTGCACATTTTACTCACCTTGTGGAGTTCAGCCAACCTAAAGGTGACTGAAATACTAAACTCTATGAAGCTGTGGTTTTGACTTCACACTGTGATTAAGGGTAGGCTGATGTATTTTGTTGAGAATTTAGAAAGAACCATTGAAAGACAGTAGTTACATGACATGTTAGCTGATCTAATGTACTTTTAGTGAGGCTTCATATTTGTCAAGAAATGAAAAGACTGTCTGAAGTGAAACTACACTGAAAGTAAGATTAAAAGTTAATTTACATGTAGATATGTAAAAGCTTCAGGAACAGACGGGCTAAAAAGTTGCAAGTACTTCCAGGATTGTATCTCTATCTCTGTGTAGACAGCCTGTAACTGTGAGCTCACTGCAGCGCAAACACACTGATCCATGAAAAGTATTTGCTCTAAAGCTCAGGAAGGACACAGGGTTAGGTAAGGGAAATTTACCAGCCACTACAACAAAAGCTGACCAACTCTGACTACCGCTTGTAAAAAAAAAAAAAAAAGTCACAGAAGCGGAGTTTCTCAGCGGACAGATGTTTTTTATAGGCCCTGGTCTGTGACCTCTCCTAAAACATCCACATACTTAAAGATAGGTTTTATTTGTTGAAGATAGGTGGACAGGATCGGGACGGATCAGGCCATACCTCAAGAAAGTTGATGGACTTTAACCCTCGCCTTTTGTTTGCTTCACAAAACACTGGCGGTGACATTGTAAGCCATCAATCCATTCACTTTTTACTGCCCACGGCTAATTTCCACTCAGAGAATGTGGAGTGGAAATGTATTTGAGATATCTACAAGTAAAGCAGAGATTATAATAAATATATACATTAAAAAAAATAGAAGTTTGATGTGCAAAAATTGATAAGAAAGGAATTAACTGAAAATAAAGAACATCATAAGTTTTCATAATCAAGTCAACAGTTTACAATTTTTAGCCATATATTATTATTTTCTTCTTTGCTGTTATCCTGGTAAAGTTGATACACAACCACAAAGGGACAACATCCAAAAAAAAAAAAAAAAAAAAATCACTAAGTAATTAAAATAACAACCTTAAATGGGAATTAAGACAGGTGTGTGTGTGCACATGCGTGAATTGGATTTAGAGCCATTCCAAATAATAACTGGTGGTTAAGGTGCAACACTTTGAAATGAGCCACATCGCTGTTACTATAATTTACAAAATGCACATGAATTACAAAAACTTTTCAAAAAGTCCTACCAGGAAGACAAAAAAACCCAAAGAGTCTTTCACAACGTACCTATGTAGAAATATTTCTGCAGTCAGTTGTGACATATGACATGCAGTAAAGGCCAATGTTTAGTGTCTGAGCCTTTGATAAATACTGGCAGTGAAGTTGTGTGAACTCTCCATTATCTAAAGTTGTGCATTATCCCCTCCAATAACTTTCTCAGATGAATGTTTCCTGTAAATACTAAAGCTCAAGTCAGTATTGTGAGTGTCCAGTGTTAAAGTGAATGTTTCTGGGAAATGTTATCCAACAAAAGAAAGGTTGTGTGAGTGATTTTAATCTCTGCCCTGTCTCAGAGAGCTCACAGTTTCCTAACAGGACAAAAAGCTTTCATGCCAGACTGAATGATTAGTCTGAGCTGCCCTTTGCAAGACAGGTTTTACACTCAGTCATAACTTCAACACATGAATCTGTCTGTTACTCGGCACTGGCTGCTGTTGTGCACAAATTTCATGCAAAAACAGACAGAGGATTAACTCCTCAGACGTTTTGATAACCAATGTACACGTGTGATCAGATAAATGTTTATTTTAGTGCTTTGCAATGAAAAATACTAAATCATAAATATTCACATTTTGTTTTTGTGATTAATTAATACACGAGTAGTTTTCTGAACATTTTTATTCTAAAGGCAGAGTATTATAACCTAAAGTGCAATACCATGTGATTTACCAACAATATCCAAAACAATTATACTGCTTTGATTCCCCCCCCCCCCCCCCCCCCAAACTATTAACTGACTGATTCACTCATTACGTTCTAAACCAAAGTCAAGAACATCAGAAGATCAAACAGTGCACGGCTATTATTATTATTTTTGTTTTGTTAATTAGACATATATTGTCAACTTCATGTCTTCCCGTAAGACTGCACACTGCAGTAAACTGACATTTATTCTGTTAAGAACTGCAGAGGAAAGGAATAATCTGCCCACACTTTAACATACTCATTTCTAAACTTCAGAGCTCTGAATGAAGATGAAATCTTTCTTGTTTTGGACTTCTCTGTCTTTTTGTATCTTTACACTCTTTTTGTTGCCATGTTCACACCTGCACAGGTGTCTGTTCTGTACACTGGCTGGTCAGTTTAGGACCGTCAAACATAGCAGGGGGATGAGGGGGAGGTTTCCTTTCTCACCTAACTCACGTGTATCAATTACATTGAACAGTGTGGGACCTGGAGTATCAATACAGCTAATTTTTTTTGACAAAATGAGGCCAGCAAACACAAAGCGACCCCCATATGTTTTTTTTTTTCCAATAAGGAACGGCAGACAATGGCATTAAAAATGCGGATGCTATTTGAGTGATATCTAAGGCTAGGAAGTCTCGGGGTAAATTAACCCTCCTGGACCCAGGCAAAACCAAGAACCAAGTCTTAATACTTTTTAAATCTTGGTTTATTAATTTTATAAGTACTAATGCACAACAAGCATATTTTAAGGAAAGTCTGGTTTTGATGCACCTTCAGTCACAGAGAAAGAGAATTACTATATTAGTTATTAATAGTTCTAGGCAGAAAAAGCAAAAGCACTGACAGACAGGTGGCGTCATAGAGACTGATGACAGCGAATGGAGGTAAGAAGAGAGGGAGAACAACGTGGTTACACAGAGGTCGACGTATCCGAGCACACGTTACATAACTAGGACATTATGTCTCAATGCATATAGACCTACTGCCTGTGTGTGTGTGTTTGTGTGCACGCGCATGCATGTGTTATTAGAGTCAAACACAGCGACAGACGGTCTGAAAAGGATCCCCCAACAGAAAAAGATAAAGATTTGTGCAAGACAGAGAGGAGAGAGGAGGAAAGGAGTCTAGAGTTTCCTGCCCTCCACACCCACCCACCCCCCACCCAGAAAAGGTCACAGGGGTCAGGTTTGAGTTGCTCCCCCACCATCCAAAAGAATCCCAGCATACAGGAAGTGCAAAACCCCTCGATCTCTGGAGATTTGGTTTCAAAAAGGAGCAGCCACTGAGGAATGCTTTCCTCTCGCTGGCTCACAAAGCGTCAGTATGCCCATGAACATCCCTCACTCCGTCCCCTTCACCCCCCTCCGTCTCACACACTCTCTCTAGACACTCAACCTTCTCACCATCATGTCTTATCGCAACACACACACACACTTTTGCACAGTCTCACACACACATCGATACTCAACCAGGGGAGGTGCCAACACTTAACACAGGGTTAAGTGGATGAGTATGTGCTTTATTGCCCATTACAGCCTGAGATCCATTAAAATTCTGTGCTGCCACTTGTCCGAAGCTAATACCTAAAATGCTACAGCTGCAGGAGGCTCCAGAAAGACAGAGAGAAATTGAGGGCAATGAAACAAAACGACATGCACGTTGGGGGTGACACACACATGCACAGGCACACAAATGCCTCGTCTCAGTCAAGATGGAATCTATTATTCCTTTGTTTCCCTGCAGCTTCTGGAGGGAACTGAGCCTGGCAGAGAAGGAGGAAGGGCGAGAGGAAGGGAGGGAGGAGTATGTGATTGAAGGAGGGAGGGAAGGAGGGAGGGCAGCAAGGTAGACAGCTGCATGCTAGCAACAATGTGAGAGTGTGTGTGCGAGAAATGGAGAGAGAAAGGCAGACAAACGAAAGCCAGAATGAGACAAATACTGGGGGAAAAAAAAATACTGGGAGAGTGATGGAAAGACAGGGAATGCCAAAGGAAAGAAGTGTGTGTCAGAGAGAGAGAGAGAGAAAGAGAAAGAGAGAGAGAGAGAGAGAGAGAGAGAGAGAGAGAGAGAGAGAGAGAGAGAGAGAGAGAGAGAGAGAGAGAGAGAGAGAGAGAGAGAGAGAGAGAGAGAGAGAGAGAGAGAGAGAGAGAAATATTCCCTCCAGCAAGGGTAAAGTTTCCTGCTTCACTGTCAGGCTACTGTTGTCATACAACGCAAAAATGCTCCAATCACAGACTGACCAGAATGATTTCACTTATAACAATCTGTTTCCATTAAAAATATCAATGATTGCAGACACATATAAAGGAAGACGGCCAGCTGGAGAGAGATGACACACTCTGTATGTTGATACAGCAGCTGCATCTTATCACTATGAATATCTTCTTTAAAAAAGCTCTTTTCAGTATAAAGTTACTAAGTGATACAAGCACTACAAATTATAGCGTTAAAGATGACAAGCGTAATGGAAAAGTGTGTAACTACATATGAGGTGATAAAGAGCAAAATGTTTGATTTTGGGTGACACGGAGGCCAAAAGCTCAGATAAAGCAGAATTAATACTGCAGCTGGAAACGGCATATATATTTACAATATGCGCATTTCTTCGAGTGTCTTTCTATGATCTTTATCCCCATTTCAAACTGGTCCATACTGACCAGTTTAAGCCACCATCTTCGTGACTGCCAATGACAGTTTTAAAGAGCAGCATGTGGAAAATAGAGTCAAGCATTCTGGACGATTTATCTTAATTTCTGCTGCAAGAAGAGAAAATACTGGCTTCAAATCGGTTCACTTGCTAAATGAATACATCTACCAGTAAACACCTTGATTTTCACACTACGCCAAAATTATTTTCACTGAAATTGGCACTTTTCAGACAGTGGAGAAGAAGTTGGGCAATTTTTCTCTCTGATAAGGTTGACAGGGGAAAGTCCAAGAAGTGAAGTGGGAGAAATATGAAAAATCAAAGGTTCTCTGCCAGACTCAAACCATGGATGTACAGTTTTGTAACCACAGCAACTGAAGCAACCAAGATTTAATATTTAACCTTTGATGTGTTTGTATGAACCACAAAGTGATGGAAAGGTATTTATCAGTGGTACTGCCTACTGAACTGTAGTTTTGTCACAATGCATCCCCAGATTCACACAGAAATCAAAACCAAATAATTTCACGTCCATGTCAGCGCAATCCTTTCTTTCCTGAGTTATTAAAAAACGAAACATTGCTCAACAACTGGCTTTGTGATGACCTTCACAAAATCTTCACAAGATTGAGATATAGAAGAAAAGAGAAGGTCAGACCACAGTTTTCACAATAAAACAAGCCTACACTATAAACAGAGAGTCTGGAGTATTAAAAGTTCAAGAAGTAAAAGAGCCCTATAACTTGAAAGATTTAATAACTGCAGAGTTTTCTCAGCTTCACTGGCGTCTATAAGAGATGATCATAAAAAACAAACAGGCAACACCTTTCTTGGATCACTTTCACTGTATTAAATCAAATACGGCTGGTGACATGAGGAATGCACAACGATGATGTTCTTTTTAATTGAACAACTGGATGAATGGCTGCTGGAAGATTGTGTATGTATTGTGTTTCTGTCTGTCCGACACACAGCTATGCAGAGTGGAGTCTGGTTACACTCCAGCCCCGAGAACACCTCACTGCCCTGCCTGTCAACATGTCTCTGTGCGTGTGCGTGTGATGCACGAAGGCCTTATAAGGCTATATGTCTGCTCCAGAGTTACATCAGAGTGAAAAAACAGAGCAGGGGGAGAGAGGGAGAGAGAGGGAGAGAGAGAGGGAGAGAAGGAGCACATAAAAAAGCCGGAAAAAGGACCAAACAGGAAATGTGAGTATGAATGACTAAAGGACCAACCTAGGGGAGCAAAACAAGGGAGGAAAAGGGGATGGATAACCTACTATTAAACGAAAAAGAAAAAGAAAGAGTGTACTAAAGAGATGGAAAGATGCAGAACAAAGATGCCAAGAAGTTGCAAGCCTTCCTCTCGTTCACCTCATTACTCATCACTGCTCTCACTCTCTTAATCCTCTCTTTTCTGCCCCGACTGCCTCACTTCTTCCATTTGCTCACTTTTACTCTGAATTATGAGCAACAGGAGGTTTAGTCTCGTGCATGACTTTGCATTTACGATTAAACTACTGGAGTGTGATTTCTGTAAAAGGTCAGCTTTTTAAATGCAAAAGTGCAGGGAAAAAAGTTTAAGCATCTTGCCACAAATTTAAAGTGTTTGTGCTCACAGGGAAACACTGATGAGCTGGTGGATTACATTTGTTGAATGTTCAGAATGTCTGTATGCGAAGAGGAAATCTTATCACTAAAATTACAGTAACATGAATTCATGAAGACGTTGCTACAAAAAAAAATCAATTATTAAAAAAAAAAAAGTATGCATGTACTTCAAAGCTGTCAATGACCTTGATTAACCCTCCCCAACTCCAGCTCACTGTGCACTCACTTTGACAGACTCAATTAGTGCACATGTTTACTCACAATAAAAGATGAAATGAATAAAAATTAGTCTCAGCTGTAGAAATGTCCTGGTCACCGTGACATTAAAGGATTCCCATTTACGAGAACGTTTTCTCACAGGCAAGCCAGCACACAACAGCTTCCACTAGATTATTTAGTATCTTTCATGATGCAAGTAACATTTACTGCACTGGGGAGCAGAGGGAAGCAATCACATAATGATAATTCTGGCTTCTTTTTCAACTGACCCACTGATCCTATGAACCCAACTTATCAACATTAGGGTCAGCTGGGGGTGGAGCCTCCACTCATTAACACAGGGCACAACATAGGCTCGACATAGGACAAGTCATTGACTCCATTACCCACACAAACGCTCACATCAACAGCCAATTAAGAGTCCCCGATTACCCTAACAAGCACTTGATGACCTGTGAGAGGACACTCATTGGGGAAAAAAAACGCATCAGGATGCAAATACCACAGTGAAAAGCCCTGTGTCAGTCTTACAAAGCAAACATGTTTTAAACAACTGGTTCTGTCAGCATTTTGATCTTCAGCGCTGTGCATGACTACGATCGCACAGTGCAGACTCTCAAAACATGCATCAGTCACCAACAGCCTTTAACTGTTTCTGCTGAGCAGAAGTTACTCCACATAACACTTTGCTTATTAGTCAAATAGAGCATTTAGACCTCATGCGTGCAGCGTCAGGCACAACACCACAGCAATGGAAGGAAGTGAAAGAGCAACAGTATCATGGGAAGGATGCCAATGCAGGAAATGGTGTTTACAAAAATGGCTACTTCCTGTTTTTCATCCCAGAAAGGCTGACCCAAGAGTTCAAGTAAAAGCTAAATCGGAAATTTACACACACTTCACCTCCATAACCACCAGAAACTTTTATTTAATGTGGAGAAGCTGATCTTCAAATGAGAGAACTTCATTCTGTTGAATTATGTATAAATCACAGATATTGACATTTTACCTTGATGTCAAAGTTGCACTCAAATCGCTTGATGATGACGATGAAGGCGCCCGTCAGGTTGTCCCTCGGGGGAGGTTCAATGGGCTCGCATGCATTTTCTGGTCGAGCGCCAATCAGGAAGCCCTGTGAGGGTGACACGAAAACACATGACTGGACAGAAAGACCCTTTCCACACATACATCTTAACGAATGACAGTCCTGTAGAAGTCAAGCAAGTTTCACTTTACACGCCCCATTAAATGTTGAACATTCACTGAAAGGAAATATTCATGAAAGACCGTAAAGAGTTGTTAGAGTGTGGTCTTCACCAAGGGTCCACCTCAACAAGCTGGAGTCTGGTTTTGTGCAAGATTTTACTGCAACCTCCTAAACACTCTGTTTAGAGGAAAATGCTTGTTGGAGGAAAAGGGGTCAATAAAGACCCATTTAATCACACCACCATTTCATGTTGATTCACAACTGACGAAATTTTTTTCATATTACTGTCTGACCTCAACAATTAAGCTAAAGGAGCAAAACATAAAGAAGAATGATTCTTTTTTTGTTTTGTGTTACCTGTAAAACCCTTTGTGAGCAAATGAAAGCTCTCAACCTGATGCAATCGCACTGTTTTCTCACATTTTAGGGAGGCTGTGTACTGTGAACAACTCTGGAAACTGCGGATTTAAATCACTAGATCCAATCTCAGCAACACCGATCTCTCATCACCTATCTTACTCCCAAATTGGCAACATCCATCACAACAACCACAGATGAAAAATATACTCGGAGGACGCGGACACACACTCTCTCACACACTCTCTCACACACACACACACACACACACACACACACACACACACACACACACACACACACACACACACACACACAAGACAAACTGCTGAAACAGTTCCTGCAGTCCCAGATGTAACACTGGCTAGACACACATCCATTTAACATAGCAACATTTGCGTAATCAATACAGACAACAGTCAACTGAATTTCAAAGTCAATACTCTGGTCTTCTTTTCTTTTTCTCCATGCTGGTTCCCATCTTGGTCACAGTCTCTGAAGTGAGTGACGAGGAGATGATAGTGAGAAGAGGACAGAGAGGTAGGCTGACAAAGTGATTTGGCAAAGGACGCAAATATGAAGGCTATCGGGGATTATGATACATGGAATTAAAGAGGACAATCAAAAAACAATAGGAGAGTGAATATGAAGAGAATTAGAGAGAACAGTTAAGGAATTATGAGAGACGCAACTAACAACACGGAGAGGATGAGACATCAGCTGCTCTCATTCAAATGTAACTAACACCACTGTGTATGTGTGTGTGTGTGTGTGTGTGTGTGTGTGTGTGTGTGTCAGAGCTGGGTGGCAGACAGGAAGCACGAGCTGCTGTGGGACTTAGGGAGTTTGCTGCCACTTTCATCCCCCTTCTCTATGCCACAAAGCCAGAGCTTTATAAAACCAGGCCAATAAATCAAAAACTGTCAGCACTTTTCCTCTCTCTCTCTCTCTCACACACACACACACACACACACAGTCAGTTATTGAGCCCAGTGCCTTGCTGGCCTTGCTCAACACAGCAGCTGAGCTCCATATGGAAAATGACCACAGTGACACATCGCATTTACAGATCTGTTGGGCAGAGCTGAAGCAGACAAGAGAAGCCTGCTAACAAATAGCTCTCTCCGTTTGTCAAGCGTTTAACATGAATGCCACTCAATGCAACACGGGAGGTCAAACTGAGGGGTCGGGAAACTCTGGGGATTCTCTGATCAGACGAGAGAAACGTGAGCAGTCACCCGCCGCCCTCGACACAGTGGCCTGCGGGAGCCGGTGGTGCAGCCCAGCCCGCTGCTGCATGACGTCATTGTGACACTGCCTCAGATTCAGCCTCCTCACTGTGAAATCAGCTACGGCAGCGCCCTCTGTTGGTCGGAATAAACAACTTCAAAAACACCAGGCAGCACTGCAGACTGCAGCAACAGAAGCCACCTGAAGATACAATAACACAGAATAGAGGCTATGCTACAAACTTGTCTAACACGGCCTGAAAATCCTTAAAACACTGCTGGCTTGGACTTAAATGACTGCAACAAAGGCTGATTTGAGATCATTTGTGAACATAAGTTCTTTCTGGATGCCAATTCATGGACCGTCAGACCTTCTGGAGAAGAAATATGTTCCTGAAGGAGTACAAACAGAATGAGCTCCAGCAATTACATCATTTGAGAATACGTGATGTAAAAATAATGGGTGTCTGATTTCACAAAGCCAATTTCTGATCAGCATCACTTTTGTGAGCTGTAAGTAAATAAATAAATAAATAAATAAATAAATATACACGACTAAGTATTTTTTTGTAGTTCATGGTGGCAAAAAAAAAGAAAACATGCAAAAAGTCAAAAGAGGCTACACATATACTGATATGCACACAAATAAGATAAATAAGTTGTGTGTTGGTGGGGGTTTGGACTGGAGGGGAACTGGGCCACTGTTAAGCACTGCAGCGGGGAAGAAGCTGTTCTGGTGGCGTGACAGGAGGAACCAGAGTCTTTCACAAGGCAGGAGAGACTGAAATAGTTTGTGAGATTGGTGAGAGGGGGCGACTAATATCCAGACTGAGATTCTTTGAAAATATATGTCAGCACAAATGCAACAGAAAGCAATAATACTGCACAATACCAACAAATAGCTACACATGATCAACAATTTAGTGTGTCCTCCTTAAGGGTCAGATACACACACCGTCCAGACTATAACACTTAAGAAGTTACTGCACTCTCATTCTACCACAGACACAAAATGATGCATGTAGACGGGTTTTTTTTGGAAGTACATATGTTCCTTGAGCTTATATGCAATGAGATGATTACATTCCTACATTAAGGAGAACACTTTCATGGTACTCATGTCATGCACTGACTTGCTTGACAGTGTAATCACACAAATCACCCATATTACTACACATAGCTGTAATTCAACAGAGTTTTCAACTGAGACTATTCTGAATTTCATAGGGAAACATTTTTGCTTTCAATGTATGGCTATAGGATGAGTGTGAATGCAGTGTAAAGTAGTTATCAGTGTAAAGTCGAATGTTACAATGAAATGTGAAATCCACAAATCCAGGACAAAGACAGCAGTAAAACTGGTCGTGACACCTCTTAATCTTGGGTTTTCCGAAATGTGGAGCTTTGAAAGACATTGGTTTAAAGTTATCTCAAGAAAAATATTCATGCTAAACAACACAGGAAAAAAAGTTTTGCTAAGCAGCAAAGTTGTTTTGTGGTTGTTTTTTTTCTTCTTCTTCATATTTAGTCTTGGGTGGACCAGCTGCTCTCATGCACCAGTACAGAGGCTGAGAGCTAACAAGCACAGGGATATTCTCTTGATGCTGCTTTGAAGCATGAGAGGGGATTTCTCTGGTCAGCTTTTCCAAGTAACTGCACAGTGATTACACTTAATCCCGTCCACAAAAACTTCACGATAGGGCTGGTTTGCAGCATCGCGCTGATTTGAAATACAGGTGAAAATAAAAGATTTAATAATAGCTCATTCTAGATTGACTGAGGCTTCCTGTAAGCAGATTAAAGCCTGTGTGATTTACAGTCGGACACGATTTTCAAATTCCTCTCTCAAATCTACTTGAAACACCTTAAAATCCCAGACTAAATGCAAAACCATGAGAGGATCCATGTACAGTGACACTACTTTCCTTCAAACAAGCAAAACAGCTTCATTTACTATGCACTCTTTCATCAATATACCCATTTAGACCACATACAGAAATGACTGTCAGGCTGCACTGACCCTATTATTGAGGGTTTTCCCATCATGGTATGCGAGCCCTCAGGCAGTAAAATAACACAAGTGCAGTATAGATGTTAAAAAGAAAGCAGTTTGCTTCTGGGTTACTCTCAGCTGAGGGAATGAGAGCAAGAAAATCCAGTAATATACACGAAAATCCCATAAAAGAAGCACAGCAAGAGCAGAGAGCAGCCAGTATGACAGTTTGACCCATTTTAAATCGCTGTAAAAGGTTGTTTATAGTTTACAGCAAGTATTGTGTAAGATGTCTTGCTTTTAAACCATATTCCAGAAAGACACTTATAAAAACTGCCACAATTCCAAGAAAAAAAAAAAAGAGAGAGCCAATCAGACAACTACTACGCCAGGGTCCTCATACATTAATGAAAAGGCAGCCAAGTACAGCATGAGGTTCATTTCCATGTCAGTCAGACTTTCAGTTTTTTGCTGGATAAAGTCGAATGCAGACTGACCAGACATCTGTACAGTGTGAGGGAGGGGATTTCTACAGCTGTCTGAGGAAACACACTCCTGGGCAGCCATTTTTTATGGGGTCTTCCGAGTCATCTTGATGCTAAAAAGCTGCCATCCAGCTACCACATATAACGCAGGTGCATTAAATAACCACATAAGTGCTTCACATTAATGACAAAGCACCACTGAAGCTCTAGAAATCATTCATGATCCTTTGTCTACGGATCACCTCCTTTCTGTTGACACAACAGAAGCAGCAAACCAACTCAATGATCTGTCGAGGGGGGGCAACCATCAGGTTTACCGCACCTCTGATAGAGAGAGAGGAAGCTCTCTCAGAGTCCAAGGACGTTCATGTGATCCTTGAAGACCATCCTAGCTTTTAAAGTTTAATGCCGATGTATTTGAGCATGGAGGCACTTTCCTGAAAGTGTGAGAAATACAAGTGACAACACGGTCTGTTTGTGCTTCCAATTACTCAGAGGGCGTATAAGTGAAAAATCTATAAACAAGTCAAGCTGAGCCATGAGATAATTTACCACAAACAAGCAGTCATGGCAGTGACAATAACGAGGAATCTTCAGCTCAGTAGAAAGCTACAACCAGAGCAACAACAGGAAAAGCATCCACACAGGAGAAGACAAAAGACGCAACCGTGTTCAAAATTCAGTGGTAAGACTGCTCCAAAAATCATTTGGATACTGAAAATTGTTTGAAATCTCTATCACATACTTCTCAAGTCCAGTTTTATGAATGCAGTTGTCCTTTTTTTTTAATGCAGAAGTATGAAAATCTAATAAATCATCATCTGCATTAAATGCATTATTCTGTTCAAACTGAAAAACATATAATGCTTGATTTTGTGTTAATAAACAAACTGATCATTGACTTTTCACTGCAGCCTACAGCGTCACTGCAGTGTGTTTGTAGTTAGTGTAGTCAGTGTAATCTTTGATAAGGAAGAAAGTCTCCCCCATAACGATATTTCTTGTAACCCAATCAATTTTTTTCCCCCAAGTTTTCAGTATCTCTCTCTCACCCTGACTGGTTGAGCGGTTAAATGTGACGCTCACATGAACAAAGCACTGACCCGCGCATTTGGGCTGCACGCAACACACTGAATGGCTCTGTCCAACCAGCGAGGAGTCCACAGTTATGAAAATACAAAAATAAAGATTAGTGCACATGATGCATAAAACTATTTTTTACTGCTATTTTAAGGTTGAGGCTGCATTCATTCAAGTTGAATTCATCCTCAAAAGCCTTTTGCTGCATTTAATAATAATAAAAACAAAGCTGGTGTCACTTTTAAAGAGTGAAGGCCTTATTGACTTGATATCAACTTTGCCTCAGTCTGCAAGATGATACTGGCAAAATGTAACCTGAGGAAGCAGCTGCTGTGCAGGTTCAATATTGAGAACTAAAACTGTAAACAGCTCTGGTTCTGCAATTCAGAAACAGGGGAAGCTCTGTTTGAGAGCTCTTCCCTGCAGGGAGTCCTCCTCAGTCAAACGGCCTTGTGCAGTCTTGTGATGCCAGAGGTTTGTCTTGTTATTGCACAACTTTAGTACTCTTACATTTCAACTCATAATCATACTTCGACCACTCATTGATTAAATTATAGCTTAATTTCATCTGTCTGAGCTGGTCACAATCATTTTACATAACCTTTAAAAATGTCTCAATCATCTGTGGGAAAGCATATAGACGGTATTTATTGTGTTTCCCCACTGTGCCTGCTCTTTCGACTATATAGGGGTACAGCAAAATGCTAAAACCACAAAACTACAGGAAAGACGATGCAGGGCTGACGATATCAAATAGTATAACAAAAAAATTTTTTTTTAGGAAAGTCACCTGATGAAGATAATTTTGATGAAAAGAAATTTGACGTCGAAAATTGGTAAATAAAGAATGACATCTGATGTTAAATTTACCAATGTCAATGTTTTTTTTTAAATTTTCATAATTTCTAATAAATAATGCGACATTAAAAAAAATGCTGTTATTAGTATTCTTGGTTCAAATTAAGGTAGGCCCAAAAACAAACAAAGATGTTTTTGTTGTGAAAACAAGCAAATATTTCCCTATAAACAAATTCTGTTAACAGGAGAAATTCAAAAACTTGAATATTCTTTATCTTCTTCATTATGCAGACTTACACAAACATATGACGGTTAATGCTGCCTGTCTACAGTAAAAAATAAAATACTGCTTTTTTTTTTTCCAATATACAAACGTAAACAAAAAATAAAATGGTGCTTTTTTGCTGTAACTTGTTGACAACTTCTTTCTTGAAATGAAAAAGAAAAAGAAATGTCTACTGTGAGACATCTGGACAATTACAGACATTTTAAAGCTATTTCTGTTGCCAACTGCATAAAAGGAAAACAACATGGTTAAAATAAGTTTTACATTACATCAGGTTCACAGACACCCCATATTTACTTTCAGTGTCTCGTTTTTTCATCTCTTCAATTATTTTGGTAAACGTGAATTTGTGTCTTTGAACGCCTCGCACTGTAATGTCCAAGCTGCCTTGAGCGCCACTTGAGCGAATGGCGCAGCAGAAACACGGGATCGGTAAAAGCTCAATTTTGACGAATGCTGGCCTCAAAATAAAAAAAACTTTTGTATCAAAATCAACTCTGCTGGTCATATCTGTCTTAAATAGCTGCAAAACTATGCAGGAGTGTCCACTACCACCTCGTCTTCCATTTTCACATGAAATGAGAGCGCTGCTACAGTAGGGTGAGAGGGTCAAACTTATCAGCCTCAGAGCGCAGTGCCCCTTCGTGTTCTTGAAACTTTTTTCATTTCAACAGAATAACATTCTGTGCATCTTTCAATTTTGCTTTGTCATTTTTAAAAAATTTTTTTTTTGACATTTATTAATTTTAATTTTGTGCCATTAAATTCCAACATGCCTCTACTATTGCATCTCTACTACTGCACGTAATTTATTATATTTCTTTGAGCTTGCAACATAAAACGGTTGATTGTCCAGGGCGTGTAAACTTGTTCAAAAAAAAAAAAAAAAAAAAAAAAAAAACACTTGCTCCAGGGAACACACCTGATCAAACTGTACTGTAGTAACTCTCAGCAGACCACAGAGGCTGTAAACCTTTAGTGCCCAACCCTGTTCCTGGAGAAGCCCTGTCCAGCATGTTTTATTTCTCTCACAGATTCAACACAGCTGCTTACACCGACAGGCTCATCACCGGGCTTTTCTCAGCGTCAAGTGAGGACAATCGTTAGATTCTGGTGTCTTGAAAGAGCAAGAATATGTTGGATAGAGGCCCTCCAAGAACAGGGTTGGGCACCACTGCTGTAAACTATAAACTGATCTCATCATTACCAGTAAAAGTCCATCAGAGTGTATCCAGCCTCTGACAGCCGGATGCTTTAGGATGCTCCTGACTTCAGCTTTCCTGTACTAAGAGGAGCTCCAGTCTGACTACATTATAACACTAACATCGTATCATATTTAAAGTTAAGTTTGTTACACTTCAAAGTCTTGATAAATGCTTTT
Source organism: Salarias fasciatus (assembly GCF_902148845.1). NCBI lineage: Eukaryota > Metazoa > Chordata > Actinopteri > Blenniiformes > Blenniidae > Salarias > Salarias fasciatus. The sequence continues at coordinate 10,885,615 of NC_043766.1, read as the reverse complement.
GGTATAATACTGTTAAAAAGTTACCAAGCTTCCAAACCTCAGTGATGATGATACACACTTTACCATAATTTAGATTTCAGGCTGTTATAGATGATGTAATGATACTAAACACAGCACTCTTAAATTTAGATAAGTGTCCAAATTACGCCGGGATACATACTACTTAACTTGCACATAAACACAAACACAAAACAAGACACCAAGTAGTTTACTCTCAGGCTGCGTCGGAGTGTGACAAGCGTTTTGCACAACAACTGAACTCTTGACAGTGGGAAACGCCACAATGACCTGCTTAGACAGCAGACCATGAATCATCCCTTCTGTTTGAGAGCTTTGTGGGTGAAATACAGCATAAGTCAGTCTACAGAGATCTCAAAACAACACAGGTTTCTCTGCTCATCAACACAAAGTAGAAATGTGTTTGAGCGCAGCTGCATGAAACATGATTAAACCTTGATGTAAATTTAGGGGTGAGTCAACATTAAAACTAAAAATATAGAGTACTAAACTAGACTGTGGATCGGGAGTTTTTCCACCATGGAGGTCATTATTTATTTTATTGTCCATTTAGTCAAGCATGAGCAGAACTATTTACCATAGCAGTGATGCATATATATGTGCGCAGTAGCAGCGCTTATGCCACCTACTCGGGACGGGGCTTGAGCATTTTCGAAAAGCTGTTTTTATAAATATTCTACAATTCTACAATTTCATTTAGCAGACGCTTTTGTCCAAAGCGACGTACAACACACAAAATATGTATTTTCAATGGCTCTGAAGACCACAGACATGTAAACGGGCACCGAAAAATGCAACAAAAGTCATGCATTTTCACTAGAAAACATTGTCGAAAACACGGCCTTGGCCTAATGTACGATCCGGACTGTCAATGGCAAAGCATGTCCAGACCCAAATCTGATGTGTGTTTGCACCACAACAGTTTAAAACGTAGGTGGGGTTGTGAATGGCGGCGTAATGACACGGCCATTCACCATCAGTTCTTCACTCTGGTAGTGGCTCCTCAGCGGCGCTACTCAGGCATCTGAGTGAAGCCGTGAGCCTCCATTCTCTGTGACACAGCTTGGAAAACTTTCGCATTTCAAACACCACCATCCAGCTCCTGCTGAAGAACACCCTCATCAGGTGACCAGGTTTAATGTATTGAAATTTCAAAAAATGAAATTAGCAAAACAAGTATTGGTGCGTGTCAGTGTTGTAGCTCCTCCTTACCAATGTGTGAGGTGCCTCAATGGAGGGGTTACAAAAAGTCACATTTACTTTTCCATTCCCAGACACAACTGCAACATTCTTGCTGTTCCAGTAAGTGAATTTGTCACTCCAGCCTCTTTTATATTGTTCATCACTGTGAAAGTTTCTCTGCTTTTCTCCAGTCCTTCACAAGTTGTTCAGACACTCTCATCTGTCTTCCTGCCGCTCTCTCTGTTTTCTGCGGTAAATATTAATCAGTTCTAGTTATATTCTGTTGTGCAGCTTTTTCACTTGAGACCTTTTGCTTGCACTGTAAATGCAACAGCAAGATTTTTCAGTGGAACTGCAGCAGCATTCTTTTGTTATACCAGTATATTTTGATAAAAGTCACACAACCAGTCAAACATCCAAACAAAGTGTGACTTATAGAGTGTAAAGTATGGGTTCTGACAAAACTCAACAATAAATTCAGAAGTTTCTGGAGATAAACATGCCACTACTGTGCGCCAGTACAGCCACCTGATCGACAAAAGTGGGACTAATCAAATTCGATGTACTGTATCTTCATGGAAACCGTAAGAATTTTTCTAAAGCTGAAAGCATACAAACAAATACCGTTGTTTTAAAGGATGAGTACAAGTACAAGCACTAACCTTTAGCTACTTGCCAATATCGAGTATTGATACGAGTACTACTTACCAATTGCCATGAAGTGTATTTCATACTCTATACGCAAACAAAGTGCTCTGCTATGCACCGTGAATCACTAGTGCACAGCCTCTGTGCTGCTCCCACGGCCTCAAAGTCTACAGTACGCATAGGGAAATGCATTGTGCCTATCTACTTGCTGCCTCGTGTTTGCAATCCCATTTTCTCCTTTAAAATCTATATGGGAATTATAAAATTAGATTTGTTTTCACCAAAAAACCGAAGAACTTTATGGACTGCTCACGTGCTCTATTTTATAGATAATTATGGTTAAAATATACCAACTAACAAGCAACTCAGAACTCATGAAAAACAGTCTGTGATCTGGTTGCACTCACTTTCAGTCCATCACTGGGGAGCCTGTAGCCAAAGCGTGCAGGTAGGTCATCAAAGTTCTCTGTTTTGTTGTCGAATGAGTACTGAAAGATGAAAAAACAATTAATTAATGGAAGTTCACTGAATAAACACAAACACAGGAGTTCCTGCGTTGCCTTAAGAGAAAAAGAAATCATCTAAACACAGGTCTAAGGTACTATTAATACTACTATCATGTTCAAATTGAAGCTAAATTATAAGTATTTTTACTATAAACATAATTACATTTGTGAGAGGGCATACTCACAGCAGCAATGTCAGCCTCTACGGGCAGGAGGTTGAGGAAAGCGAAGAGCTGAACAGTGAAGATGGTGTAAATCTGCGTAGCCGACAACATCAGCATTCCCAGAGACAGCAGCATCTTGGCATCACGTTACAAACTCCAGCTGCTATGCCACTCACTCATACAAAACCAGACACACACGTAGAAAATGGAATCGATGCAGGCTGTCGTGAGTTGGAACCCCTTGCTGTCCTCAGCTGCTGTCACACCTGAAAGAGACAAAAGAGTTTTTGAGCTCAGGCCTTTAAAAAAGATGTAATCAGGTTACAAAAAAGAAGTGTGATGATTTAGAACCAGGATCAGATACAACATCACAAATGATTATCATAAAGTATGTATGACATGATCTGTGCTTACTGTCAGCTACTTTACCGGACTGACACTAACTTTAAAAGCTAACTTCTGGTCATTTTTACCTAAGTGATTATGATCAGAATATGTCTTAATGATGTTTGAGTTACATCAGTCTGCTGACTAATGTCACTGAAGGTAGTACTAGGCATTATTCCTTACATTCATTCAGTTTTTGGGGTTAATTTTCATTTGAGGTACTTTAGAAGTGAAAAAATACAATCTGTAATATGATTTATATAAAATTCTAAACTGAGTTGCCAAGTAGCTTCAATCAATCTGCTAAAAGATGCGAGTACTGCCAGTAATACCTACACAGTACAGCAACAATTCAGTTCCATTTTATTTATGTAGAGTCAAATGCAACACAGTTATTTCAAGGCACTTTGATAGATAAAAACTGACAATTCCACATGAGCAAGCATAACCAACAGCAAAAAGGAAACCCCCACGTTTAACAGCGAGAAACCTTTGAAGACCCAGGCACAGAGATGGCAGCTTTCTGATACAGTGCTCTGAGAGAAGCTTGGATACAAGACGGTCAAATATTCTACAAATAAGTATCCTCCATGGAAAAAAAAACTGTTACAGGCTATGATAAAGGCAGTACAGAGAGAAATGAGTGAGCTGGCAGAGGTACATAATGGGAACCTGGTGAATAAAGTAGCTACAAAATACAAAAAGCTCTCTTTCCCTGAGGCACTCGAAACTCCTAAACAGCTATAAGCCACTTGGCTGTACAGATAGACCAAAGAGGTAAAAGTCTGAAGAATAAACAGGATGTCCTTCACTGGCCCTGCTAAGATGTGCTCTCAATAACATGGAAATAATAATAACAGCAGGCCAGACCCACCAAGAGATGAGATGGAAAAATACTGGAAGGGCATATGGGAAAGAGAAACATCACACAGGCCTGATGCTACTGGCAAGAGAACTGACCACAGTAACCTCCCAGAGCAAAAATCATTGAACATCTGTATGGCAGACACTTAAGAAAGCATCTCTAAAGAGTTGGACATCAGGCCCTGAAATGATCCATGCAGAGTGGCCGAAGACGATGACTTTGCTCCATGAGAGATTAGAAGCACAAATGAACCAACTTCCAAGGGATGAGACCCATCCGTAGTGCTTAAACAAGGGTAGAAATATCCTAATCATGAAGGAGCCCCAGAAGCGACGTACAACAAGCTTATGTCAGATGTCATGACAGCTAAGATCAACTGGCACATGAGTAAGACACAGAAAACAATTAGTACTCATACCACAGGAGCAAAATACCAGCTGCAGGTTTACGTAGACCAGGGGTCGGCATCCCGTGGCACGCCTGGCATTAACACCAGGCACGTTTACATGCGCCCCATATAATGGCTTATAGGGAAGAGCGGATTGTAAATGTGTCATGTAAACGCCCGGGTGGATCCACTGCACTCGGAGCGGAATGTATTTCGGAGCCGATTGTACGAGGTGGTGTACACCAATCGATAATCCCCTCCGTGCCTGACAGCGGATCGGAAAAAAAAAGGGGGATTATTTGTTCTGCGCACGTGTTCCCTCGTACGTAGTGACATGATGACGTGCACAACAAACAGGAAGCAGGACAGTCCAAAAACAAGCTGAAGAATATGACGGTGATTGAAAATCACTTTTTTAATAAAAACCCCAACAGAAAAAAACACTGGAGAGGCGAGATGGAAGCAAATCGCACAACAGCGAGTTGTTCAAAGAGCTCCATAGCAGAATACGAGCGGTTGCCTGACCAGTGTTATGGATTAACTAGTTTCCGTGTTAACGAGTGACTGCAGAATTCTGTGCAAATACATGCTGATAACGGCAGTTGTTAAAGTAAGACTCACAAAAGACTTTAAACTTGCACATTCAATATTACTGTAGATAACCGACGTTTGCCAGAACGACTACAAGTCTCAGTCATCTATTGGTCACAAGTTAGCACGGGCACCAGTTAATTCGAAACATCGGCATGCGGAGCACAAAGCACGTTTATGAAAGCACTTTTTGGACTTAATAACAGAAAAAATATCTTTAAAGATATGATTTTATGTGCTTTATCTGAATGGAGTAAATTTCCAGGTATGTTGGAAATGTTTTTGTATTTTGTGTTAACTTGCATTTTAGTTAATAATGGCACACCCATTGATGAGAAAATTTTAAACTGGCACTCTATGACAAAAAGGTTGCCGACCCCTGACGTAGACGTTGCTAGAGACTGCAAGAACAGACAGATCAACTTGTGCATCACCTGGACTGATTACAAGAAGGCCTATGAATTGGTGACACACAAACACACTGATACTGGAATATTTTGAACTATAAAAGACCTTCATAAAGAACTTCACAGGATTGTGGAAAACAACCTTGGAAGCCAACTCAAAGCCAGATGCCTGAAGGCCCGTCCATGCTTCACATGTACGCGTTTCCGCGTCCGCTTTGGAAGGTCCGCGCACCACCGATGCGGACGCGCTTTCTCCCATGCTACATTTTGAGCTCAGCTGTGCGCGTCTCATGCAGGCGCGGTGATCCACGCAGCCTCGACAAGCTTTTCCGGCACTACAGACTGTTTATCTGCTCTTTTATTACGGATTATTTAGAGAAAATTAAGCACATACATTGTCAGTACATTATCTTTAAGTATTAAAGTTTATTTAGCCTTTTTTTTCTGTTTCTGAATCGCGGAGCGGCGCCGGAGCGATTAGTTACTTTTTCACTTCAGTCTGCAGACCTCCTCCTCCCTCCAGACAGTCTCTCTCTCTTTCCACGAGTTTTTCACTCTTTCGGTGTCTTTAAGTGGAGCCATCAGGCTGGAGCTCCGTCTACTTTCACGTTTATCGTCATGTTTTGTTTGCTATGGCGCTCTGGCGCAGGCGCACTCTTCCGCGACCTGCACGCAATGCGCAACGCGGTCTCAAATTCTGGCTGCTGCGCGGACGTCCGCGGATCGGTCCGCGCGGACCCTAGCGGACAGGAATTCATGACGATTTTTACGTCACGCGGACCAATGCGCAACGCGCACCCACGCGGACATGTGAAGCATGGACGGGCCTTAAGTTAACATGAGGAGGGGCAGGTGCTTTGGTCATATACCATTACCACTGTTGTTCTGCATAAGCTTGAACCCCCTCAGTCAGATCACCACAAAGACTGGGTATGGATACCAATTCTAAAGTGGGGCAACAATCAGCCACCTGCTCTACATGGATGACATCAAGCTGTAGGCCAAGAACGAGCAAGAAATGGACTCAATGATCCACACCACCTGGATCTACAGTACAGACATCAGAATATCATGCAGGTTAGGCAAGTGTAGTTGGGTGGCATCAAAGAGGCAGGATGATTAGAACTAAAGGGGTTGGCCTCCTAGATTGCAACATAGGGTATATCCAGGATAACTACAACTACCTTGGGATCCCTCATGTTTAGGGAAATCATGAGGAGGTAGGCCTGGGCGATTATATGATCGTGATTGGTGATCACGATTAATTTCCAGTCTATCACGGTGATCAGCTGTGAGCACATTTACTCGATCAGACATGGCAGGAATGTGCGTGACCACAGCCAATCACAGTCGACTTTTTCCTGCTCAATTTCCGCCTGTAAGTTGTCTGAGAAGTAAACAGAGATGGAGCTGAACGTGGAGCTGAGGGCAGCAAAGCAGATGAAGTCAGCCATGCCTTGGCGTTATCCTCCAAGGATGAGGCTACTGTTGACAGGAAAGGCTACTCCACGCCCCACCGCTGCTAGCACACCGATCCGCAAGGAATCTGGTCTTTTGAGTACAGGAACTACTTGTGATACAGTTTAACTAACGATGGTTCAGTTCTTCTCTTCTACTGAAAAAATGGTGCATCGCATCATTGAACATATCACCACGTCTTGCCGCCAACACTCTTCTTCTAACAACAAGCAGAGAGAGCCTGCAGCGCCCTTCTTCTTCTGTAGTGTGTGTAAAATAAGGTTGAACATGCAAACAGCACACCTAGTGGCATGAAGTGCAAATGCAGTCATGGCGTCGTCTGTGCGCTGTGGTCTGAAAGAGGATCTCCCTGGGGTTATTATGTTTCAGAAACCAGAATATTTATCTTAACACGAACATTGACTGCACGTAAACGTAGCCAGTGTCGTCTTTTCAGGCCACTGCACCATATGAACAACATTCTTAGAGGAGTAAAACGATTGCTTTGTTAATTTTTTTGGTATTATTGTAGTTTTGTACCGTTACATTTTAAGTCTAATCTGTCCAATCTAGATTGCAAGCAATAATGATGGCAGCAGCATATTTCGTGATCATTTTTTTTGCCATATCGCCCAGCCCTATGAAGAGGTCAACCAAAACCAAATACTTCCAGAGAGTGAGACAAGCCCTAAGAAATCAGCTGAATGTTAACAACTATGTCTGAGTCATCAAAAAGCATAGAAGATGTACACACTGCCAGTCATCAAATATCCAAATGCGATCATAAGCTGGAAAAAGGAGGAGACAATAGCCACAGATGGTGAAAGATGCAAGCAGTGTACATAGAGAAAAACAGCCACGTGGTTGGTATTGTTCATATTACCTTCTTACTATATTACCTCAGTCCAGAATAGCTGTCTGAGGGACAGCTAAGACAATACGCGGAACTGCCGAACTGCCAGACGTCTGGCAGGGAACCCAAGGTTGATACCACCGTGCAAGAGTGAGAAGGTTCTTGAGAGTTCTTTTCTTTTTCCTTAAACATTTACTTCATTACCCATCAAAAAATAAACTTTAAAATGAATAGCTTCATCTCCCTAAATGAAAACACAGCTGGTGGACATTCATTATCACTGACTCTGCTACAGTAGGCATCATATTACAATTCTGTAAATTTTTTCCAGTGTCATCCAATTGTCTTTTATAAAACCATGATATATTCCTGACAATCCGTTTCCATAAAATACACCTGACCATTTGTCCATGTGCCAAACTGAGTGAAATCATTCAACAGGAACCTCATGACTGTTACGATCAGGTGATCATAAACTGAAGGAGCCAATCTTTTTTTTTTTTAAATTTGCATTGCAATTTAGTTTATCATTTATGTAATCTCATAATCAGTAGCACTCTGGATAGTAAATATTTGACTAAAGTAAAAAATGCAATTGAAAAAACAACAAATGAACACATAAACAAAGCTTCAAAGTAAATGCCTATTCTGAATCACTTAAATAAGTCAGACTTTTAAAGGTTTTATATATATATCTCAAAGAATTTGAGATTGGAATTTAAGTATCTTATATTAGGTACTGAGCAACTGAATGAGATCAGGGCGTTACATTGCTCATCACTGAGCCTGACATCCAGTTTCTACTTACAAATGCTATTCAAGCAACACCTGAGCATATTTATAGGATCAAGTAGAATTTCATTAGAAAGATCTTCTAATGTATCACCACATTGTTATGGCACACAGTGTCATTGTTCTTTTACCTCTATAACAATAAATATTCCATAGTTATCAAATATAGCCACCCTTCGAAATCAATGTGGTTCAGAAAAATCTATTTTTTGTTATGTCAAGACTGACTTTTTAAGTTTTTAAATTAAAACATTAAATCCACATTTACATGGCAGTGCACATATAAAATGTCAGTGAACATTACTGTGCTATTTTCAATAAAAAAAAAAACCCAAAGGGGAAGTGAAAGCAACATCTGCTAACACGGCATCGAGATGAGGATGACAAATCAAGTGACTGCAACCACGTTTGAAAAAAATATTCAGATCATGTCAGGAAGATAAATCTACAAATCAGTGCGACAACAGAATAAAACTGCAGAGTAGCAAAAATAAAAATCAACATCACGATGTGGAAACAAACACTGTACATGGTAGTAGCGGGAGCGACAAGGTGCGGCACTAATCAGCGGATGTGTGTTTTAAGTGACTTTAGACTCCCTGGGAGGCAGAAACAGAGCGTCCTGTACCACGGTTAGCATGTGGCTAACAGAGGTAGCTCCTGCTGGGTGTTTACCTTTATCTCTCCGCTTGCAGGTTAATCTCATCCGCAGATCCAGCAGCTGACAACCTCATAGCTCAGCTTCAGCGTGTGCCTGTGTGGAGAAACGCGCACGGTGGAGAAGCCGTCGGCTGTATCTCATGCCGTTTAAAGTCGCAGGTCAGAGTTTGGTCGTAAATGTTATACTTTAATCCTCCTCCGTTAGCTCCTGCTTTCATGTGAGAGCGCAAACTTCCGCTCCACGCGCTGCTCCATGTCCGGCGTCTTATTGGTCCAAGCGTTCGTCAGTCATTCCTCTCCGGACGTGACTCCGTACGTAAACAGAGCCACGTGACGGCAGAACAGTTACTTTGCTATTCCTGTCTTCTCGACCGACCGCACGTACAGCTTCACTGCACCTACTTTCTATTTTCTTGAATGTACAGTTGCACATCACCCGCTTTTCGTCCACCTGCATTTACAACTTCTCCGCACCTGCTTTCTGTCCACCTGCCTGCACAGCATCACTGTGCCTACTTTATGTCCTGTTTTCAAGCTGCAGGAAATGGTTCAAGAGTGTAAACTTGTTGAAAATTACTTTTAGCATTACGACACGTTTGTTTATACCCCTGTGAAAATAAAACTGTTTACAGTCCCTTTTAAATCTCGAGCAAATAGGTATTTTTTATGGGGAACAAGATTTCACGTGATAAGTCCTCTCCTTGTCCCAATAGATGCATTTATTTCTTGACATGTGAAAGGAAGCTGCCGTAAACGTTGACATGCAGCTATGCACTGAAGCCACAAACACCAAGAAACTGATACTGGATTTCAGAAGATTGAAATAGACTCTGCCTGCTGCATTATGGTGCTGTATAGGATCAGAAATTGCAGTTGATTTAATGCATTTCAAACTTAGGAATTCTTTAGACTTTGAAGTTAGGCCTGACTCAAGAACATGTACATTGTACTTGTTGCTTATTCTGAAAGGTTTTAAAGATTAAAGATTACAGATTTCATTGCATCTGAACTTTGTAACTTGCAAAAAGTCTTACAGCTGCTGTAAAAACCAATCTGCATTGTTACTGATATATGATGGCATCAAATACAAATTTTGTGGCTCAGCAACAGGCAACAATTGATCTATGTGATGCTTTTTGTCTACAAATGCTGACATACATTTCTTGCTGTTTTCTGAACACAACAATTTCTGACATTTCAGAGTACACCACACCCATCAATGTTGTACTGTTTGATGAAAACATAAAAAATTAACCACAGCAGGCCATCCACGTCCAGTTGGGTTCCATGTTCCTGGGATACTGAATGTCAAATGCAGTATACCTGTGAGCCAGTGGTCTCCAGCTCTGGTCCTGGACATCCTCTGTTCTACATGTTTTAGATGTTGTTGTTGTTGTTGTTGTTGTTCTCCTCTGAAAAATGATTATGACATTTCTGAACTCCTTACCAAAACTCAATAATAAACCCTTCATTCGAATCAGCTTCAATTGCAGAAGAGAGAGACCTAAAACATGCAACTGCTTGAAGATTATTGTTTTGTTTGAAAAAATCTGTGCAATTTATTGTAAATGGTTTTCTGTTACATATTACCATTCTCCTGCTTCAGCAGCCCTCACAGTGTTTTAACACTGTTAATCACATGCTCACACCAGTGGAGGCAGCTGCAATGCAATGCACTCAAATGCATTCATCAAGAGCACTGTGGGGTTCGATGCCTTGTTCAAAGAACCTTCCACAGGAAATGGGTGATAAAACCAGCAAACCTTCCGCTGAAGAGAAGATCACTTTACCAACAAAGTCACAGACACCCCAAGTACATAATGTACATATTTTTTTCAAACTGGTACATTTGGAGAGAAAGAGCTGACAGGGCTGCATGGTGGTGCAGCAGTTAGCATTGAGGGGGTCAGGGTTCAAAATATCAGCCGCCGATACCTTTTTGTGTGGAATTTGCATGTCCTCCCTGAGTATGCATGGGTTTCCTCCAGGTACGCCAGTTTCTTCCCTCAGCCCAAAAACATGTCAGTGAGGTTAATTGGCAATCCTAAAATTGCCGCCAGGTGTGAACGTGAGTCTGTCTCTGAGTTTGCCCTGTGGTGGTCTCTAGGCTTGTCCAGCATGCCCTCACTCATAATAAGCTGGGATAGGCTCCAGCAACATGCGACTCTGCACAGGATAAAAGCAGCACAGAAGGTGACGAAGGTATTTATATTTTTAAAAAATGTGAAGCGATAAATGTTACAAAAATGAGTTGGTAGAGGGTTTTTTCTTTTCTTTTCTTTTTTTAATTGTTGGTTTGGGCCAGGATTTGGGAGTTTGGATAGAATATTTCCAGGCATTTATATGTTTCCTATGTATGTATATTTTGATTTCCTGCCCCCAAAAAACATGCCTTTAAGGTTAATGTGAATCTGTTTTTCTAGTTTCCCAGACTTCTCCAGTGTACAGTTTTTTTAAGACAAAATACTATGCATGCAGCAATTTCACACAAGCCCACACTCTCAGAACTCGAACATGCATAACATCTTTGTAGAATATGTTTGAAGTGTAACAAAAAAGTGATTCTAACTAATAAAGTCATTTTAACAGACAAGCATCCATTGGTCCATCCACCCAACGTTCACTGCTTCAATTTTGTGGAGTGCTGTGGTCAGTTGTCTCTGTAAGATTCTGTATGCTGTTTATGAAATTAGCCACAAAGTGGCAGCAAACTCCACTTTTGCTTCCAAAGATCCCCCAAAATTTACAATAAATGCTACACTTCTCCTTCTGTAAAAAGTTAGTGTCACTTGCTGTTGAGCCAGTCAATGAATTGGCTGCCCATCTCACCCTGTCTATATGTTAAAGTGTCCTTGAACAAGACCACAACTGCTAGTAGCAGATAGATTGAGTGCTTTGCAGGTACCTCCACTAGTGTGTGAATGTGATAAACAGTGTGAAGTGCTCAAGCAGTGTAAAAAGCACTATATGTGAACTGAAATCCATCTATACATACATACATATATATATATATATATATATATATATATATATATATATATATATATATATATATATATATTACCATATAAAACCCCAAAATGACAAATTCATAATGAATTGTATCATCAAATAGATAACTTTTTGTTGTATTTATTTAGGAAAATTTGTTTCAGAATCAAACATTTCATTTGAGCACACATTACAAAGCACCTTTTCAGTCTAATTCTTCAATTATTATTGTTGTTGTTCTTGTTATTGTTATTGTTATTATTTATTTTTAAATTGTATTTTTTAATGTGACCTATGTACAAAAGAATAAGAGAAACTCGCTAGAAATTTAAGAAGCAAACAAGAAATGAACAAAAAGCTAAACTACATAAAATAAAATGCAAAGCAGATTCATTTAACGGTCAGTAAATTTTTTATTCAATTCAATTCAATTCAGCTTTATGTATATCGTGCCAATTACTACAAAGTCATTTCTAGGCACTTTTACAGAGAAAACCCCAGTTCCACATGAGAAAACATCAGTGACTGTGGAAAGGGAAAAACTCCCTTTTTAAAAGAAAGAAACCTTTGCAGAATCAGGCTCAGAGATGATGGCTTTCTGCTATTCCAGTTGGGGTTATGGAATAGAAACAGAGAAAAGGATAGGACAGACAGAAAAGGATAGGACACATATTTGAATATCTCTTTACATTGAAAAAAAAAAAAAAAAAAAAAAGAATATCTCTTTACATTGAAATAAAGAAAATAGACTTTTTGGGCTTGACAAACTTGCTCCATTTCATACAAATTTTGCAAAATCTTTTCTTTTGAGAGAAACTATTAGTGAACAACATCATAGTGTTTCCATGTGACACAGACGTGTTCAAGTTGTTTAACTTTTAATATTTATTTATTTATTTATTTATTTATTTATTTATTTATTATTTTTGTTATTTAATGGATTGATGTGCGCTTGTATTGGCAAGTCAAAATGTATTTATTCTTTTAAAAAATAGATAAACATGTTCACTCGAGTTGAAACAGATTTGGCAAAGTTTGTTGATTTAGCGTGGTAAGTTCTGTGCGACCCCGTCATGAGCAATATTCTCGGTGTGGCCATCCCAAGGAAAATTTCCTGGCTCCGTCACTGGAATATATTTACGTGAAGCTGAGATTTCCGAGCACTTGAAAGCAGCACCGTAAAGAACGAGCTCCCGTCACGCGAACTCTCGCGGTACGTTGTGAACAAACCCAGTCTGGAGACCGTGCTGTAGCTTCAGCAGTTCGAGAGACACTACTGAGAGTTTGCGTGCTCCACGGACGAAGGAGCGACCTTCTTATTTCCCCTCACTTTACAGCACAGAACCGAGCTGTGCATGTTTGGCGCCACAACCGTCCGTGAGTCACTGCATCACAGCCCACTGCAAGTCACTGAACCAAAACCCAGCCGGCGTGGGAATGGCAGCTATCCGACCAATTAAAGGGATTCTAAAGAAAAACACAAAATCTCCGCCGCCCGAAGAGCCACCGGTAGAAACTAGCGAGGAGATCCCGGGACTTTCGGAGAGTGAGCAGGGGTGAGTTGTCTGTCTCTCTGCAGCGATGTTTAGTAGCCTGGTTAGGTTAGCTAACGAAAGCTAAACACTTGTTAGCCTTCCCACCGTTACTCCGCTGCCACTTCTCGGGCTGGAAATTGCCAGCCAGGATCGGGTCATGTCTGTTTTGGAAGTTTACTGAGTCAGTTTCTCCTCCCCGGTTTATTATTGTAATAACTGAACCAGCGTTTACCATCGTGGTGCCTTTTTTGAAGTTAGCTTGGCCGTTAGCCTGTATTATCAAAGCCCTGGCATGGGTTGTAGCCGCTACTAATAAAACGTCATATTGTTTGTAAGGTCTTAGTCCGCTTCAACTGCTGATTAAGATAGCCATGTGTATGTTATATGAGGAATAAATTCTGTGGCGTTGACCGCTCCCAGTCATCGATGCCCATAATAGGGAAAATTTAAGGCTCAGGTCTCTCGTGTATGATACAGGGTGTTTGATGCCCAAACCTACTCCTGGTGGCTCATTTCCTGAATGTTTAAGGTTCATTTTTCACAAACACATCTCCTTCGCGTCTTCAGCGATTGGTGATCACATGGTCATGAAGTTCAGGTGAGTTGAAGCATGGAGACGTCTAAAACATCTAGGAGAGCAGACCCCCGTGAACAGGAGAGGGAATCGTTGTGTTCACATGCAGTACTTTTAAGTACCTGGTTCTACACAGAACATGTCATAGGCTGTCATTCACTTGAATGAATATGCACACCAGTGATGGACAACTTGTGAGGTCCTGCAGGATGTTATTGTCAGCACCAGCGAGCCAAATTTCAATCAATCCTATTTACCACAGAGAAGAGATTTATGAAAATAACACGTTGTTGTTTAAATGTAATAGACAACTCTGTGTAATTTCAGTCAAAAAGTTGAATTTATTTACTCTTTGTATTTAATGCATCAATTTAATTGATAACCTCAAGTAAACTACTAAATTTGTATGCATTAAAATGTTTGAAGGTGCTGTAGATTGTGTTTGGCATTTTTTCCCCCCTAATTTCTCAAGTGCTTTATCAAGTCCTCTCTGAATTGAGCTTTCTAGTCACCTCTTGACATGATTTGTGTGTTGGCATTGTTTGCTTAAATCTGTGAACCTATTTCTCCAGTGAGCTTACTGTGTATCCTCTGAGGCTGCTGGTACAGGATACACACTAGCATGATGTTAAACATGTGATTATGCTCTTGAATACTTGTATCACAATTTGACAGGTTATAAATATACACTTAATGATGTTTGTATCTCCGTGCTTTTGGGATTAGTCCTTCCACATTCTTTGTTATTTTGATTACATGCATTCCTATGTTTCAGAAGTTGCAGCAGTTTTTTGACGGGGCGACAGTAGCTCAGTTGGTAGAGCAGGTTGTCTTATAACCGGAAGGTTGGCGGTTCAATCCTCGCTCCCGATGTTAAACTGTCGTTGTATCCTTGGGCAAGACACTTCACCCACCTTGCCCAGTATGAAAGTTGTGAGAGTGAATGGTTGGTGGTGGTCGGAGGGGCCGATGGCGCAGATTAGCAGCCTCGCTTCTGTCAGTCTGCCCCAGGGCAGCTGTGGCTACAATAGTAGCTTACCACCCGTGTGAATGAATAATGCAATGTAAAGCGTCTTTGAGTGTCCTGAAAAACGCTATTATTACTTTGTGGTTTTCCACTTCGCACAACCTTGATAACATTACTAACAATTTTGATTTGATCATGGCAGCCATGATTTTGGTCAAAGTCTGTTTGTTTGTGCAACATACTCTCAACAAATTTCTTCGGTGGCTCCTCTCAATCTGAAAAGTGTGAAATTGGTCCTCTATTGCTATACTTAGTTATCAACAGTGAAGAAAATGACAAGCGGCTATTACATTGAACTGGGATGTTTTCAACTGCAATCTTCTGTGAAAAAGGATAAAAGTGAGTGATTTTGATGTTTACAGCTTCTCTAATTATATGAATAGAAATCTCTTTGAAACACATTCAACAACATCAAAAACTCCACTGTGTCATAAAATAACTGAATTTGACTTTTTTTATTGAAAAAGCTTATGTTATACTTATTTGTAAGATTTAAATTAAAACAGAATCTTTCACTCTTGACTTTTGTCAAGAGTTGGTCTGTAGGATACACTACACTCTAATCAGGAGCTCAAACCATAAGATACATACCATATATACCATACCACGTTTACTTTAAGACAGGTATAGTTCAAGTAAAATGAATAGAGTTAGAAAATTTGAGTCTGCTTGGTTTTGCTCTTTCAGTTTGCAAAAAGAGAAATCTTGTTTTGCTTCTTAGGTTCTTTTTCTAATACTATTTTGCTATTATTATCTGATACCCCTTTCCCACTGAAATTAGTGTGTTTAGAAAACACTGGTCGATCCGCTAACAATTGGCAATTGACTCCTTTCCCACTTCCTGCAGACGCGTGTCTAATCGCCTGCAGGCAAGCTGTGTGGTTGCGTTTTCCCGTGCTGATGATGTCCCACGCTGATCACATCATCAGCGCGACGGAGCACAGCGGGGTAAAAAACAGTGCAGAGGAGCACAGTCCCCGTTACCGGTCGAGGAATCTCCTCTTCCCCACGGATCAAGAGAAGCTCTCTGATCTCGCTATCTTGCCAATGCTGAGTTATCTTGACGAAGGATATGTCACGCTGTGTCCAAAAACAACCAGCGCGCTACCGTAGCCACGCTACGACGAGGTCATCATGTACTTTACTGTGTTGACCTGGGTCTGCAATTTCCCACTGGAGTTGATCAGAGGCCAGCCGTTTAAAACCTGGGTTGCTTGCAGGGTCGATCGACCCGGGTCGAAATGCCAATTAAACTCTTTTCCACTGCCGTGAGGAGCCAGTTAGTAGCGGGTTTTAACAGGTCTTTTGGCCAGTAGGAAAGGGGTATGAATGTTGTCTCAGAAGGTTTTCTGATCATGTGTATTGAGTGTTTGGGTTTTTGAACAAATATTGATGTTGTCTTAACTGTTGCCAAAATCACAACAGCACTACTTCAAAATGTTTCACATACTGGGTAACAATATGGTCTGCCATTAATTTTAAATAAGCTCATAGATAAAATTAACACGTTTTTTTATGGTGTTCTATATGTGCAAACTGCTATGACCATTTGAGTACCACTACATATAAGAAACTTTGTCTGCCTCACATGGTGTCAGAAACTCTCCTTTGAACAATAAAATGCAATATATATTAAAACACACTTAAGACACAAGCTCACAAAGTATGGACATCTAAAGTACGAATGTGCTCCACCACTGGGAAAGTTATCAGTCTGGAATGGAAGCGGGGTGTTATACAAATAGGTTAACTGAATTGCAACACTTGATGCAACCTGTCAAACTTGATTCTAGTTTACAATCCTTACTGACCTAGATTAATTTTGTTGATACCTTTTCTTTTTTGCTGAAATTGATTAACACTGGACTAAATCCTTTTTGGGTTTTTTATCAACTAAAACTGGACTGAAACAATCACATAGAAATGAGGGAAATCTGACTAAAACAAATCAGCATTTTTGTCAAAATGGCTAAAACTAATATTGAAATGACTGCCCAAAAAACACTGGTTAGACATAATTATTCCTGTTACAATCACTCTGTCATTTATACTTGTGTTCATATACTTTTAACTGTAGGGCTCGTCCAGGTTTTGCATATTATTCTGGTAGACTTACGTTACTTGGCTTTATTCTCTATACTGACATTAGTTTGGCTGACAGCTTGGATCAACACTGGCAGTGGGTTATCAAAGTTAAATATGAAGCATTGGTAATGGGGTCATCTTGTGTAAGGTCAGGAACTTTGCAGGGAAAATGAATTGGAGCAGGCTAACAGTGTCACACATAGGAATGCTAGCAGAGTACAAGATGTGAACTGCACAGACTTTGAGACAGCAAAATCAGCCCATTTATAGGTTGAAGATGGAAGGTAGTTTCTTTCTCTGGAGCTGTTTCATCCCTGACACTTTGGCTGTGCATGAGATACAGTATCTAGAGATCAGTCTTAGTCTGGTGTCTTCTGTGCACTGCCACAGCCCACTCTGAAGCTGAGTTTACACAATGTTTTTGAGTTAAAATGTAAACCTTTACTTGCACTTTGCAGGTCTGTTTACACAACAGTGCTCAAGCCACCGAAAACTTTTTGAAAATGCTAGGTCTCCATAGAATCAGGGTAAAACGCTTCCCTGAAATGCTGCCTTTCTGTTTTCAATTGCTTGCTCCACATATTAATCCACACAGATCTCACTCTTGCTGCAAGTGCATGCAGCTCAGATGTATTCAGTGCTTTTACTATGCAGGAACTTGCTTACATGCTGCGCCGTGTGGCACATTGCTTTTCTTCCATTATGTTTTATGACCTTGAGAAGCCTAACTAAAAATTGCGAAACAAGATTTAACAGATCGTTTTTCTGCTTATCTATGTAGCTTTTTACATTAATGCATTAGACTTAAGTTGCTACATTTCCCTATTTCTTGGCTCAAGTTTGCAGACAGATACAACAGCGATAGACAAAAATGATTAAATTTTTTTTGCTTTTTGGGTAATTGGTGCTATCTACCGATTGCATTGCGCAAGTAATAGGTCCTTAAAGCAACACTAAGGAACTTTTAGTTTTCGTTGATTGTGGCGGCGCCATTGGACAAAAGCGGTAGTGTTTTGTTTGAAAAAATACTACAGTTCCCATGAGGACGAGCGCGTGGCGTCGTGAAATGCTGGTCGCCACGGATTATAACGTGTCCGCCAAAGTGTTTTGGGGTTGTTGGATTTTGTATTTGATGAGTTTGACGAGGGGAACCAAAAATACCATCCACTTCCATTGTGTCCGTCCCGAAAACCTTCCCCGACTCACCTCTGAATAAACAATAGCTCACCCTCACAAAAAAAGTAAGTACCGTATGCTGTTTGAAATGACTAAGGAATTGCACTAAATGGGCCAATTTGCCAAAATGTTGAAGTATCCCTTTAAGCACCGGTCTGTCTTTTAAGATTCCCATCATAGATTTCCAGTCACAACTTGATAGACAAGATGTACAATTAGTGTCTACATTTGTGTTGTTTTTTTGTTACCTTTTAAATATTTTACAAGTTGACAGAAGTAAATATGAGCAGTTTGAAATGCAGAATTTATGTGAAAATATACATGCATCGAAGATGACTACAAAAGAGAACAAAGTGTAAATGTGTATACAATATACTACAGGGGGCACATTTTTTTATTTTTCCCAGAACTTATTTAAAGCACAGTGGTTAAAATGTGAAGCTTTGACCTGGTTTGAACCCTTTTGAGAGCTTAATCTTCATATCTTCAATCACCTGCTGTAATTTAGTTAACAGCGATGTACGAACTTCAGACCCCATCATGTATTATTCATGGTTGCTCCCATGAAACTCAATCTGTCCTTCACTGTCGTGCAGTCTTCATCCTGACTGTTCAAGTGACAGGCACTGAGTGAATCACTGACTTTTCACAATTCAAATGGGAAAATACCATTTTGAACATTGTTTACTCTTCATGATATGGATCGGCTCAACTACGGTCACTCCAGCAAATGCTGCTGTTCTGTGGAGAAATGCATTAAACCAGAATCAGAAGATTTCAAACACCGGTTCCATATCGATTAAAAAAATAAATAAAAAGCAGTAGCTTTTAAACAAGGTAGTCACAGTAAAATTGCTTAGTCATCTCCATCTTTTCTTTTGGCCTTTTTTTTTTCTCTTTTTTTTTGGGGTGTGACAAATGGTGTATTGATGTTTGTGGGTGATGATCTATACCTACAATCCTACATGGTGACAAGGCATACTCATTCTTGATCTCTGTAAAGCTTACAGGGAGAATGCACTGGATGTGGAAGCGCTGCGCGCGGAGTTTCTGATCGCCTCCCATGTTAACCTATTTGACTGCCCGCACACAACACGCAGGGGGGCGCCGTGCGCGCCGCGGCTCGCGCTCTACAGTGCGCCCGCTCCGCTTCATTCTATTTTTCACGTGAGCCGAGAGCGCCATTTGTCAAGCTGGATCAAGCAGATCGGACCAGACAGGAAGTTGGAAACAGAAAAGGCAAGAGAATCCGGTCAATTTTCAAAATAAAATAAATGATTAGTTACGGACGGTGTTGCTCGTCCGTCTATAATTTGTCACTTGGGTCTAATCACAAGAGAGATGGACACACACACAGACATACGCACCCAATCAAACAAAAACACAGACACACACACAAACACAGCGATAGAGATTTACGTGATGCAGAAAAAAAGAAGACAGGAGGACAAAAAGCCTCTCCACAGGTCACCAAAACACACACATCCATACTGGCAGAGCGAGACAGAGATGTGAAAACCGAGAGCAGACGGATCCAGCCGAGTGCAGTCGATGTGTGACTAGCGCGGAGAGCGCAGGCAGCAGATACTCCTCCAATACGAACAGCCAAGTGCCGGCGCGGAGACGTTCGCGGCGCGCGTGGAGCCTCCACTACGCTTCCGCATGTAGTGCGTTCCAGTGCCACATTTATCGATTGTTAACGCTGTCCACATGAGCGTGCATGTATCCAGGAAAGTGTTGGCCAGAGATGAAGCAGGAAGTCATCAAAGAGAATGCAGCTGTGGGATGTCAACTAACCTTCCAAGGGGCGATAAGATATTTTGTGAAAAGCACAGATATTTACTTTATTCTTTTCCCAGTGTTTTCAGAAGTTAAACTACTATGTGTATAACTTGACTGTTGAGTAAAAAGTAGACGACTATATTGGGTTGCTAATCTGTGGAATGTGTGTCCGAATAAATGCAGATCTTTAACAAAAGTACAAGAGCCACATTTGTTAGTTTGAACCCTGTTTACACAATGCTCTCAAGTGAAAGTAGAAAACTTCTGTTTTGTGGATAGCTATTTATACAATGGTGCTAGGAGACACTGAAAATGTAACTTTTTGAAAACTCTGCCAAAGGTAGAAAATTTGTCAAATGCTCAGATTTTTCTCTGTATCACTAAGGAAAATACAACTTGTCAGAGAGTGTGAATGTGCATGCACACCACAGCTGTAATGAACAGTTCTTGAGCACACATACAAGTATATGGACAATATTTGCCTCCAGAGTGGCACGACTCCCAGTCTACATTCTCCTAAGACTCTTGTAATCGAGTCACCATAATAGCAATCCAGCTTCATTGTCTTTCCATACTGGACTTGCCAGTGTTAAAGGAGCACAGGGCAGTTTGCTCGTTTTATGCGAAACACTGACCCCTGCGGGCCTTAGGCGTAACTGTAGCTTAGTGAAAAGCTCGTGTCTGTGGCTTGTGCCCATGTACGTGCACAGAAGAGGGGAACTCCTTCCTCGCTCTTTTAGCAGCGCTCGAGTAAAAGGTAAGTTTCTTTTGCCTTGTGGGGTCTGTGCTGGAGCTGTGGCAGTGCTAGAAGCCGGTCTTTTCTTACTTTCTGGAAGCTCCATCCTCAGTACTGCTCAGTTGTTTCTGCTAAGCATCTGGCGGAATAATGGCGGACAAATCGAAACTTAAGGATTACCAGGCCGGCGGGAGCGCGCATTACGTCAGGCTCAGAGCGATTCGTACCCGAATCACTCATATTTCTGTGCCTTCAGTGCCCTGCACAGGAAAATAGGAGCGACTGCGATCTTGCAAAAATAGCTCTTGCTGCCCATCAGGCAAAGGTGAAAACATGTGTGGGTGTGAATAATTGAAAATTTAATATTTAAAACTGCGCTGTACCCCTTTAATGTTGAAAGCATATTGTGTTTGGTTTCATTACAAAAACAACCAGCAGTCTCCAGTAGCAGCCCAATGTTAAAGCTACATCGTTTGCAGCCGTTGGCATCTAAATGCAAACTTTTACCTAATGAAAACGCACACAACAAAACACATTTTCATTTAAAAATTTGTTGTGTAAACAGGGCCTCAATCTACCTTTAAATTAACTCTTCAGAGCAAGAGTTTTGTGAGTTACTGTCTGTCTTGGCATGTGGATTAATTGAAGGTTTGAATTTTAATGCATCCCCTTGCTGTCTTTGGTGGTGTAGTGTCTTCTTTAGGGTAAAGAGCATTTGGTTTTCTATCAAGACACCGTTTCATCAACTGCTTCTTGCTTCTGATCATAGTCACACTTAAAACATCTCACTATGGTTTAGCTAAGAAATGACAGTTCCCCTCTGCTGCCTTGAAAATGCAAGTGCAGTCTACTGAAAGATATGAATTCAGAGTTATAGAAGTTGACTCAACTAGTTGTCTCAGTAATGATCAAGCTAAGGATGTGGTTAGGACCCAGGTCATTATTTCTTGGTTTGGTTTCCCGTGTCTTTATCTGCTTTGACTTTTTAAGATGTTCTCTCGCATCTTCTGAGTTGTGCATGTGCTGTACCATGATTGGTTGCTGCAAGGCAGGTGACAATTGCTGGCACAAAATGAGTAAAATCACTGAATTGGCTTATGCAAGACAGAGTTTTTAAATCATCAACTGTCACCTTTCCACTACCTTAAAAACCAGTGCATTGATTTTGTTTTGTCTTGTGTGCAAATACTTCAAGCAGTGGTATGCATGATTTTCTGATAAATGTGCTGAATAGACAATATATTTGATTAATGTTGAGTACTAGTATTTTGTAGTTGAGCACTGGACGCAGTTGAAGCAGAAGGGAGAAGCCCTTTTTTGGCATTGCCACAATTTTCTCCCGTTTTGATCATTTTGATTTTAAAATTGCCTTTTGTTCCTTATTTTCTTGTCGGGTAAGTTGTTTTGGACACTGCTGACATCTAAGGAAAAATAAGGTGCTTTCTTAGTTGTTTAAAAACTGTGTGACTGGCCTTTCTTGGGGATGGGAAGAGTAGGGTTGGGCGGTATCCAAATTTTGATACCGTCATACTGTCTCCACATTTTACCACGGTATACGGTATTACCGTGACTAATTAAAAAATATATACAACTCAAGGCTCAGACAGCATCACCAAACTGCTGGCTTGTCCCTACACCGTTCAGAAACTCAATACCAAACACTAATAATGAAACAATAACAACATAATGTGCAAAATATTAACAACTTTTATTAGCAACAGCTTAAAAAGTACAAATACAACAAACAATTAGCATAACCATCCAGAACAGTTTTTGCGCAGAATGTGCCACGCATACATCAATTAAATTAAAATCACAACCTGAACAACTTTGAATAACAAAGAGCAGCTTCTAAAAAGGTGTAAATACAATGAACCTGACCATCCACAACAGTTTTTGCGCAGAATGCACTGCGCACACATCAATTAAATTCAATCACCTTCGTATTGCACAATTTACAAATTACCTCGTCAGTATACCGGCTCTCCCTTCTCGTTAGCTCGGAACCTGAAATATTGCCAGTCTGCTGCAGTCCTGTTCGCTTTGGGACCAGGTCACTCAGTGAGTGACTTGCCATCTTTCTCCCCCTCTCTCTCTCTCTCTCTCTCTCTCTCTCTCTCTGTCTCTCTCTCTCTCTCTCTCTCTCTCTCTCTCTCTCTCTCTCTCTCCCCCTCTCTCCCTCTCTCCCTCACTGTCATGTGATGACGTCATGTTCATAAACTTAATCAAAAGTCTCCAAAAGTAAACTACTGTGGAAGTAAAACTGAAAATTCATCCACATTTAAGTGCTGCTGGACAAAGAATCGTTTTTAGGCATTGAATAAATTATATTTTATATTTAATCCTTATCTTGTATGTAAGTGCATTGCAATTTTTTTCAATGACGGTATTGAAACTGATACCGTTGCTTTTGAAAGACACCGCCGGTATACGTTATTACCTTATTACCGCCCAACCCTAGGGAAGAGTTGAGAGTCACAACAATGCTGATAGAGGTTTCACTCATTGTAACTTGGTAGTTAAAGATCAAACCAATGTTAATTCAACATTATTGTAATAATGAAACTACTCTTCATTGTTGAAACATTAAGTTTTGCATGGTTTTAACATAAGACCAAAATGTTTTCATGTTCAAATTATTCTTCTTGGTTTATGTCTCTTTCTGTCATCAATTGTTACTGTTAAGAATGTCACTGAGCTCTCATCAATGCCACCCTGTGTTCTGAATCTCCAGGCTCTCTGACTCCAGTCATGCAGAGCACCTGTCCTGCATGCTTTTGCTTTCTCTCTGCTTCAGCACACCTCAGTCTGTTGGATCATGTCATGACCGAACTCCTAACAAACCCAAGCCATGAGCTTCATTGCAATCAGGTGTGCCACTGCAGGGGGAGACCAAAACCATACAGGACAAGTTTGCTCCAGGACTGGAGTTGGTGTCCCCAATCACAATTACACCATGAACGAACTGTTCAAGGTGTTGGTTCTGGATTGAACCAGATGGGGAAAAGGAAAGAGGGATAACAGTTTTGTTGTTAGGTGTTTGCATGAATAACTAGTGGAAAATGTCATGTCACAGTTTTAAAATATTTTGTAATTAATAATATTTAGAATATTGGCATATAGATTAATAAAATAATTATTGTTAATAAGTGAAAGCCTAACATTTCCATGAGTAAAATACAGGTATATTCCCGTGGGCATAAACGGCAAATGATTACATATTCTGGGGTTTGGTGATGGTGGTGCTTGATATGATGAGCAGTAGTGGAGTAAAAATGAGGTTTTTGAAACCACATTTTGGCTTTGCTTGTGTCACAGGAGTCCAACTGCTTTTTGCTGTTTCTCACACCCACATAGAGATTGTGCATGTACAAACCCACGTGAGCGCACACAAATCTCTTGCATGGATACAAATATCACACACTACTCTCCACACACATGCACAAAGGTTCCTGTTGCCTCATATCCCTGCTAATGTTAGCCTAACGCTTAAGTTTAAGCACTTCTTGTTTTTCTCTCACCTGCAAAACAAGAACCTCCTGCTGTTTGTCTTGGTGGGTTTAGGCTACAGAGGGCATGGAGCTGGACCTTTTCTCATTGCCCTATCTAACTATGCTACCTGATACTACAGCTCAGCTCTCAGAGATGACTCACTCTATTTAATGAGTTTTCCTGAAGCGTTACGTCGCCAGCTGTTGACCACCCTGGAGAGAAAGCCATCATCAAAGGAGAGGTGGAGTGCTATATTTAGTTTGTACTAGTAGTTGGTGCTGTGCTGCTTTTTTTTTTTTCTTGTTTTGTTTTTAATCTTGCAGAGGTAGGTGCATCATTGTTAATCATTGTGATGATTTGTTCTGAATAACCGAGTAAACTGAAGTGGATTTAGGCTCAAATATAGTTTGGTAGGAATTGAGCAGGATTCTCTAAATCTGGTTTGTGTTGCATAACCAAACAACAGAAAAAGACAATGAAGCACTAGACATTCATACTCACCTGACATTGTGATACACACTACTAGTTTTGGGGGAAATTTATCGAAGTCTGTAACCATAACATTGTGATGAAATACTTCCCATTGCCTCAGTTTTGCCTCTTTCAGTATTTACCTCAACAGTATTGTAATGCATTTTACTTGCATGTGGTGTGTGTATGCCTATGGTGTAGTAAAATGTTTGTGAGGATAGGCTCATCCTCTAACATGTTGGTAGTTCCTCCACAAATACAAACTTTCACCTCCTCTATTGCTTGTTTCAACATAAAGTTTTTTTCAGTTACCCATAATGCAATTAGGTTAACCCTATCTTTTTCATTGAAAGTGTA
This sequence comes from Salarias fasciatus, assembly GCF_902148845.1. Lineage (NCBI taxonomy): Eukaryota > Metazoa > Chordata > Actinopteri > Blenniiformes > Blenniidae > Salarias > Salarias fasciatus. Next base: position 10,860,470 of record NC_043766.1, on the reverse strand, counting down.
GGCCTGATGATGTCTGAATGACTCAGGGGTGTTTCAGGGACAGAGGTAGAGGAGCTCTGCAAGCAGTAGAGTTGGCGTCTCCCTCCTTTCTCCCACCCCCTTTCTGTCTCCCATGATGTTCTAGCTTTTCCCTCATGAACAAGGTCAGGGATGATGTACAGTGCTCTGTCAGAGATTGCAGGGAGTTTAAACAGGCCAGATGACTCCAGAGAGATAAATTATTGATTGCTTTTGCTTTGCGAGTTCTGAGTTTATTGAAAATTTTTAAAAATGAGTAGGTTTCTTTAAACGCATTACAAAAAAATGAAATAAAATGTTTAGTTTTTGTTAGTTTTATAATTATAAGAAATAAGTCCTGATGTGCCAGGTGCCAGGTGATCAAAACCACTGTGCAGGAGTGAGATGGATTCACCTGTTGGAAAAGCAAGTGACTTCTAACTTTATTGTCCCTTTCTGTTGATCTGCTTTACCACCCACTCAGCCCCTCGGTCACACCCACCATTGATTATCTTGACACAGTGGCGAAATCTGTGTTGCTTCCTGGGAGTCGTCAGAAGCCCGATCAGCGCAGATGACATTTCTGGGCTTTTGTCCGTGTCTTCCCAAAATAAAGCAGCATGAGTGAAAACTGGGGCACTGTCAGTCCTAGATCTAATCTGGTGGCTCTTCTCCCCTGAAGGAATTTGTTGGCTGTGAAGGTGGATGATGCACAGTGTCTGTCCCTTTTAACCGTTTATACCTGTCCATTTGTTTTTACCTTTTTTAGGAGGAAGAAATCCCAGAAATGGGATGAAATGAACATCCTGGCTACATACCATCCAGCAAATAAAGATTATGGCCTCATGAAGATCGAGGAACCCAACACTCCTTTTAACAGGTTAAAATGACAGATAAAATATTCAAATGTATTAGCCATATACAACAGTATAAGTTTTCATTAAATGCAACACTTGTAATTTGTCCCATTAATGTTCAGTCACTCCTCTAGAAGGAGATATATAAGTGCATTTGTCTCAGTATCCCTGGTTGCCCAATCAGTTTCTTTTATTCTCTTCATAGTAATCTTTCATATCCTCACATTTGTCTGTTCTCGTTCCTTCTGTCAACTGTTTGCTGTTTATGTTTTTTTTTTATATCTTTGCTTTAGTTCACTCAACTCCTCTTTTTCAGAATGGTCGGAGATGATGAAGGGGTTCTCAGTGACGCTGATGACGAAGCTGGACTAGCAGCAGAAGACCTGGCGTCAAAGTAAGAAATGAACATTAACTTTTGAAAGACAGCATGAGCCTTCATTTTAGTCCACAAAGAAAGACTTGTAATCAGTCAAACTTGAAATCCTCATTTACATAATCAAACCCTTTACAGACGATACATGTGACCAATATGGATGTACAAAATTGTAACATATGATCATGCATTTGCATTCATTCAACATGTATCCCAATGTATTAGTTTTAATGAGGTGTTGTGAAATTTTTTGTAACTTTGAAACTAAACAGACCAACACAGTATGGGTGATGATAAAATGTGTGTAACTCCAAAACAAGCAGAGGGATTCAGGGAACAGGGACATGACTAACTTGTTTATATTATCTCTGACTGCTCGGATTTGAAAAGTTAAGAAATGTTGATCTGCTACTAAGAGCTGTGGTCTAAGTGGTAATGGGAAGTGTATTTTCCCGTTGGCTGACATGCTTACATAATTGCGACGAAGCAGCGTTGGGATGAGATTGTTAAAGTGTGTACACGCTACATAGAAGACTGCGATGAGCTTGAGGCTGGCAAGTCAATTAACCGGTATTGTTTTGCTTCCACAATGAGTGCCTTCTATTGTTTTACACTAAACCCTCCAGACAGTAAGGCAGCTGGTCTTTTTCTATCTCACCTTGTTCAAATCTTCAACATCCATTCACCCTCTTCTTCTATCAACCACTTGTCCAGCTTCACATTTCTTCAATTTGCTTTCCTCTTCTGTAACTCATTTGACCTCTCTAATCTCTCCTCTCGTTGCCTGACATCTTGATGGTGTGACTTGAAATTGTAAGGGACTCGACAGTCTCCTCTGTGGCTGAATCAGGCCAGTTGGTTGGAGAGCAGTAGTACAGTAAATGGGGAAATCCCCAGGGCAGTCCTACAAATTCACTACCATCCACTCAGCCATAAACTGTTATTCATTTTGTTCGCATGGTTAAAGCTTTGTGAGTGTGAGAGATGGCAATAGTAAGTCTTATTTTTGTCTCACACTCGAGTAGTCACACACTCCACTGTCGCTGTCACGTGGCAGCAGACATTTTCCAGTTTTTTACTTGTATCACAAATATTTTTTTTTAAAATGAATGTTATTTATACACCTTGAAAATGAATTAATGAGAAAGAAAAAGGTGGCATGGCTTGATTTGTTCTTTTTCAGGCTGGTGGCAGTACAGAATGCAGAGTCTCGCCAAATGGAAGAGGAAGAAGAGGAGGAAGAGGAGGAGGAGGAGGAGGACGAAGAGGAAGAGGAGGAACTGACGCCTGAAAAAAAAGGTCTGAGTTGTTTCTGTGTCTATTGCCATAGTGGCATCTGCGTCCATCTACTCATACGGTTTCATTGATAGATTTATTTTTTCAGGATTCTGAATTTCTTTTGAGCTTTGTCATTTTTTAATAGTCTTTTTAATATACCAAAATTGAGAATGTTTTAGCACTTTTTTGCTCAGAGCAATGTTTGACAAAAATGTGCTATCTGCACAACATTTGGGTGGGCTTCGATGAGCCCGGTTTCAAGTGGAAAAACGATGAACTGTGTTTGTATTTAGCTGTTCACTCACATGACAGTAGAACTTTGAGTCTCTGTAAAAGCACTTTTTTAAAAGTATTTGCGAAGTTGAATGTTTTTGCAATGCTCCTGTGTCATTTGAATGGGTAAATTTGTAAATGGGTGCAATGTGGTTACAGTTTTTCTGCACTTGCACACATATCTTGGATTTGATTGCATTATGTAAAAACTTGAGTTAGTGTCTGACATGCATGATGTACTTGGCGCTGTACAAGTACAATACTGCATCCTGCCAAGTACAGTATTGCATTTTCGACATTTCTCAGATTCTCCTCCATAAAAATCATCATCTAAACATTTGTATGTGCACATAAATTTAATTTTCTCAAATAAAAACAAACAGCTTATGCCATTTAAAGTGCATCATTCTTTTGCAACAGTACTTTAGTTGACTCTCTTCACTTTGACTACTCTAGTAACTAACTAGTGTCACGATAACTAACAAACTGTACAAAGTTGAACTGTGTTGCTGAGGTTTTGTCAAGATCCTTTTTTTTTTTTTTTTTTTGTATATCTAAATGATATTGAATTTACTTTTTAACATACGTCTTGGAGTAATGCACCAGAATTATACTTAACAGTTACACGCTCTGAATGTACAAAATGTTTTTTTTTTTCTGTTCTACTTATGTCACATAATTTATCTCTGTCCTGCAGAAAAAAAGAGGCATTTCAAAATGTTACGAAAGATGCACTACGATGAGGGCTTCAATATATTGCGGGCACGTGAGCTCATCGCCAGCGAGCTAGAAAATGATGATGAGGATGAGGAGATGAGTGAAGAAACAGAGGAGACAGACATCAATGTGGATCCACCCCAAGAAGGTAGGTGTGTGTGTGTGGGGGTGTGTGTGTGTGTGGGGGGGGGAGTCCTTTGTAAGAAATTTGCTTTTAATTGAATGCTTCCATTTCATTGTGTTTATCTCCTCTGTTTAGATCAGTAAACCAACTTCTTCAAAATCTTCATGGATGCCATGGTCATGGAAACACTTTTGGTTACCTGTGATTATGCCATATGCCCCTCGAAAGACTGACATTGATTTCCACATCAGAGTGTATGTTGAGTATGTTTACTAATGTGAGAGGTCTTCTATGGGCCCATAGGATTATTGGAGGGTAAAACTAACCTGTTTTATGACGGTCTTTGCCTGGATTTGTTTTAAGTTACATATTTTATGTAAAATATATGACAAAACAGACGTGTGTACCGTAATTTCTGGACTATACAGCGCACCTGATTATAAGCCACACCAGCTGAATTCATCAGAAAAAAACAAATGTGTCCATGAACAAGCCGCAATAGACTTTAAGCCGCAGGTGTTTTAATGTTCGATTACCATATGTAAGGTTCCTGAACAGAGGTTGTTGTCGGGAAAATCTCTGGTGATTTGTAATAATTACGGAGGATGTCTGTGATTTTAGTCCCGTCCGAAATGCACCATGTCGGTAATTTGCAGAGTAATTATTCCTCCGCCAATTTCCGACTGCAATTCGCCAAACACCGACATCCTGAGATAATACTAATCCAGTCCGAATTAAGTGATTAAGGGGGTTTTAGGAAGTTTTTTTTTTTTTTTTTTTTTTTGGTTTCAATTGCACATCTTTTTCTCCCTTTTTTGTGGTTGAATTTATGGCCGCACATTGTGCCATTTTAACTAGTGAATGCGAAGCAAGTTGGGGGGGGTGGACACGGAGCAGGGGGCAAGAGGCAGGGGAGCTGCACAGAGTGCATGGCACACGGAGCGTGCGGGGACCAAGGATATCGCCACCATTCTCTCATGGTTTATGTTTCATGTGAGATGGTCAAAAATCCCATTGTGTAGTGTTCTGGAAGCTGCAGTAGAAATGATTTGAGTATATCGATCTGGATGACAGCAGAACCAGCAGTGGTTCACTCACCCAAAAAAGACCCCCCCCCCCCCCCCCCCCCCCCCCCCAGCTCCGCTGTGCACCAGTGATCGGCGCACAGACAGAGGTTACTAAAGCATCATCCTGCATTTCTTTGTATTTTTGCATATTTCAGGGTCAGAGTCATGATGCACGTAAATAAACTATGTCCTGTCCCTTAGAAGTGTTATTTAGCCTCCTAATACAGAGTGCCCGCCCCCGCCCCCCTGATTTTGGAAGGTGTGTGTGTGTGTGTGTGTGTGTGTGTGTGTGTGTGTGTGTAGCATATATTTAATCAGTGAGTAAATTATACACACACATATGCATACAATCAAGTCACCAAGTGAACAGTCGTACACGGTACAGGACAGTCTTTCGTTTATGTGCATTATAATTCTAAGCCACAAATGTATAGCAGCACAAAGAAACAGAAATAAACTTCCTCTCCTCTTGTCTGTGGACCGTGGCAGCGCAGCACGGCGTTCACTGCAAAATGGAGAAGAAAGTATTTTAACATGTATAATAAAATTACAATACAGTACATCATTTTGACCAGAATTGGTCCTGCATCTTTTAGAAATGGACACGTCCGAGATGGACTCGCAAATCACTCATGATCACAACAAAAAGGAGGAAAAATAAAACGTGTTTTTTTGTTTTGTTTTGTTTTGTTTTTTTTTTTTTTTTTGGGGGGGGGGTTGCTTCCTGGTAATGGGCTTAATGATCCAGCAATTCTACATACTAAAAATATAATTCAACAATATTTTGACACAAATCTGCATCCATCTGGATCATATCTGGCTGTAATATCTGTAAATTACAGTAAAACCATTTGCCTTTCCTGCGTGAATGCAATAAAAGAGAAACAGACATCAGGGGGAAGTTCACAAAATACAGGTGGTCCACAGATAATTCTAGTCTCATGCTTATCGTATGTTATGTAAAAATCCATAGATTCACCGTTGTATTTGTACAGTTGGTTCAACGCATGGGGGAAAAGTAGCGGCTTATATTCAGGAAATTACGGTACATGTTGGACTGTTTGACTTTGATGACAATGATGCAAAACAGTCAAGGTTGGAATTTAGATAATTCCAGCAGCAGTCAAGTTTTCAATGTGTACATATGCAGATATAATGGTTTTCTAATCCAAAGATTTATACAGTTAGACCAATTTAAACACATACTTTTTCTGTTTTCACCTTCATTTCTTCGCCTTTGAAAATTTTAGTCAGTCTTGAAATAGTTGCAATAGCTCACCTACAGTCTGATTATACCAATTCTATAGTAATGAAGTTATTTCAAAAAAAAAAAAAAAAGATTCTTGGATTTTTCTTTTCAACCATGTTTTGGAGTTAGCTTTGTATGAGTCTGATTGGCACAGGTTGAGGTAAAAGGATCCAAGCTTCTGGGAGATAAAAACTTCAGTTGTCAGTCTGACTTGATGAAACCCCAATGACATTCTGCACAACCTAACCTTGGTTTTATAGTTTTGTGATAGGTGATCTGTTATCACAAAAACTAACTGTAAGGAGAGGGAGGTAACTGAGTGAAGCCAACCACCAGTCTCAGTGCGCATGCAATGCAACCCAACATGTCACGTTGTGTCAAACATGACTTGGAGTTAAAAAAAAAAAAAAGAAAAAAGCTGCGGCGGTAGCTCTGCAGTTTAATGATATCAGTGAGATTTGTGGGTCTACAGACTGTTCTCCTGTTTTTACCCATAGTCTAGATCGTGTGTGTGTGTGTGTGTGTGTGTGTGTGTGTGTGTGTGTGTGTGTGTGTGTGTGTGTGTGTGTGTGTGTGTGTGTGTGTGTGTGTGTGTGTGTGTGTGTGTGTGTGTGTGTGTGTGTGTGTGTGTGTGTGTGTGTGTGTGTGTGTGTGTGTGTGTGTGTGTGTGTGTGTGTGTGTGTGTGTGCCCAATCACAACATCTTCAGTGCCTTAAAACAGTGCAAAAGACACCGTGGTAATGCTGACTGAACTAAACAGAATGGACAACACAATTACTGCATTAACAAAACATAAACCAATGCAGAAAAGTGTTATTGAGCACTGTTTACTGTGGGGTTCACTGTGTGAAAAAAGTTATTTCATAGTTTTATGAGCCTGTTTGTTTATTTCATTCTCCATGAAAAATCTTGAAGCACTCAATGTTTAGTGGCACATCAATGCTTTCTGTGTCCATACACAGTGTGTGTGACACGATCTGTATCTGTATGTGGTATCCTGAATGGCGAATCAAAGACCTGACTTGGCTGAAATTCAGTTTTCCACGTGTTTGAAGGAGACCACAGGGCAAGGAAGTCATAATCACTGCCAACAGCATCTCTTAGAACAGCCGTCTTTGCCACTGCACTGTGAGTAGGCCAAGCTGGGACTGTCCTCCTCCACTTCTTGGCCCTGATTGCTGATCTGTACTGTGAAACAACATGCAGATCTATGCCATCCATATTTTGGTTGTAAATGAAGAAACACAGAGGCTGTGGCACTTTGACAAAGAATTTTTTTTTTCTCTTTGCTTCACCAGGATGTTTGATCCTTGCCATATCTTTCTACTTCGGCAGTTGCCATGCTCACACCTTCTTCCCTTTCTAAGAACCCCACTGCCTTCTCACTTGTGAATCAGACACACTGCAGATAACACCATTCCAGTGTGCCACGGGACCCATAACCTTTATTGGTCATTTTATCCTTGTAACTGAGATGAAAAGCTTTAGCATGCACAGCTGTGCTTCCAGGAGGAGCACCTGCTTGTTCAGCCAGTGCAAAGACTGCAACTGGGCCTTCAGGCAGTTCAGGCAGATATGCGTTGGCTCCACAGCAGAGCTTGCTGTGAAACCTTGTGGGTGAGGTGAGCCTCTGCAACTTGTACCCAAAAGGAATGGATTCATCACTGTTGAACTGCTTGCAGTCATCTCTTCCATCCGCTTGTAGCTGTTGAGTGTTTGGCATCAGTTCACTGAGAATGGATTGCACTTTGTGAAAACAGTCATCTGTGGGCCGCAGACTGTGGCCTTTGAGTTATCCATCACATTGACTATCTTTTCGAAGCAGCTCCTTGTCATCGAGATTGCTTTATTGCAGATGTCAGGGTCATATTACCAATAAATAACAGAATTAAAGCCAGATGTAAGCAGAACTCCCATCCAAAGTCAGCAACTCATCTATGGTCAGTGCCTTCTCTTTAGTTGCAATGCAACTTAACCCAACAATAGGCATTTTGACATGTCAACATTGAGCTAGCTCATAGTGTGACAACACTTCAGCAGGGACAATGAACAGAGTCAGGTTTAGACTGCCTGATGTGATGTACTGCATTTGGGCCACAGGTCATGGAATCTGGTACACTGGATGTGACTGTCATAATCTCTTTGAAACAATGTCCTTATATGTGTATTTGCATCGCTGGCTTTAATTTTAATTTTTGCACGTGTGTAGCATCGAGTGTCTCGTAGTGTGAGCACGAGTCCGCACTTCCCTCGTGCATCGACCACGTAACCAGCTGCCAAACTCCCGTCCGGGCAGGTGGGTTCCACCACACCTCTACTCGTTGAAATTATCTTGTCAATTGCATTGAGAGACCCGTTGATCAATTCCACTCTGAATTTCAACTTTTTCAAAGATCAGGCAGGGCAGAGCTCCAAGAGAGACATGGGATGACTCTGCAGGCAGGGAAAAGCACAAGGGAGGGAGAGAAAGATAGAGGAGTAAAGGAAGAAGACCCAGAAGAGGACCAAAAGGCTGGTAAATCTAAGCTGATGGTCTTCTCTGGTGGCAAAGCATTACCCATCGACCTTCCAAAAATAACAACGGAAGGGGCCGAAATTGAAACTGACCTCATACCAGTATTTGGGGATCGCCATTGATAAAAAGTTGTCATTCAAGGAGCACACTGACTGTCTTCTAAGTGTAAACTTACATTTGTATTCTTATTTAGACACAGGTCCTGTTTTCCACATCAGGCCAGAGATTATCTAATCTCTACAACATTCTCACCAGTATTGGACTATGGTGATTTGCTCCTCATGGATACTTCTAAAAAAACATTTAAAGAAGCTGGACTCTGTGTATCACTGAGTTCTACGGTCCATCACTGGTTGTGGTTACAGAGTCTATCCCTGTCTGCTGTATGCTGCGGCAAACCGTCCATCCCTGTCTGTCCGGAGACACTCACACTTCCAACTCTCCATTTATAAATCTATTCTCAGGCTGCTTCCTTCCTCTCTGACCACAAATCTGACCAGGTAAAGAAATTGCTTTGAACTCAGGATTTGATTAAAGGGACTGTTCTCAGAGTCAGAATACAACTGGGTAAGGCCGCCTTTAAATATGCCCTCCCTCTTCATGGAATAGTCTCCAGACAAACTTGAAACTAACAGACCCAATAATTGTCGAGGACTTAAAATCTCTGTAACAGAACTGTGAAAGAGCTACTTTTGGTCACTGATTATATTATTCTTGAGTGCCCATCATTTAACCGAGTCGTTGTTCCCCGAACCACTTGGTTTTTCTTTTTTCTAATGTATTGTGTGAATGTATTTGTTGTTGTTATAAACTGCCTGCTGCTGCCATGCCAGGTCCCTCTTGGAAACCAGATTTTGGATCTCAACAAGGCTTTTACCTAGTTAAATAAAGGATATAATAAAAATTTTAATCTGGGCATCTTCTTTCACTGCATTGTGGGGCAACATGTATTTACAGAAGACTCACCAGTATCAGATGTTTTCTTTTGTTTTTGGCATTTTGTTCTCCTCAGAACATCTGCTTTTTCTTGGTTGTGGGTTCCTAGTTTCCTTAACATTTTTCACTAGATGGTGTAGTGTGGTTCTCCTGCTAAGCAGTCACTCAGTGAGTTTTGTAAAATTTGCATTTGCCACCAAAAAGCCACGCTCAGTAGACCTCTTTGTAGTATGAAAAAACTATAATTAAAAAGATCTGTAAATGTTGCTGATGCGATCGTGCGTATAATCCTGACGATGCCACTGTCCTGTGTTTTCAACTCTTGAGCCCCACAGTAAACACTGTTTTCATACCAGGTTCAACAAGACTGCCAGTAACTTCCTGGTCACGCACCTATCTGTGTGATTTCTAACTACTAATAATAAATCCACAACAGCACTGGCTTTCCTTTCCAACAATCAGTACAGCATGAGTGAAGACTGTTGTCCCTCCTCTTTCCTCTCCTTTTGTCAAGAACACCATCTTCCCTCCTTCCCACCTTGTTAACTGGTGTCGCACTGGAGAATATGTGCTTAGCAGCCTGAAAAGAAGTATCAAATCCTTTTGTGACTGCTTCGGTTTTTCTGTTTGTCTCAGAGGGAGCATGTTGTCCGTGGTGAAAGCCAGGGGAACGCCCCACCACAGCACAGCCTCTCTGAAGGCATATCTGAGACGCAACGATAGCACATTTACTGGCTGCTCCTCAGATTTTTGTGTTTTGCTTTGTAACCACTCTGTGTTGGTCAAATGATGACCTTTGTGTTTGCTTTTGACAAAGTGTTACTTGGCTTACTCAGTAATACTGTTGAAATAAAAACAGGATTATTGCACTTCTTACTGACTTTGTTGCATTGGAATAATATTTGGAAAATATATGTAGCACCCACAATTTCAAGTATATTATTAAAAACTGCAAAAGGCAATCTGTTAACTATCTACCAGAAAGTGACAATAGTCTTCTGTCACACAGTGGGTTTCAAATTGATGGGAGTCAGCCAACGACACAGAGCAGATCTCCAGCCACATGAATTCAGATCATGACCACCGTAGTGTCTCACCACAAACGGCTTTTTGCTGAAGGTGTTTTATATTGTATTGCCAGTTGTATTTTGGTCTCCAACCCATTTACCTTCCCTCTATCCAAGTAAGAACACCACATCAAACCTCATTTTTATTTAGTTGACATGTATACCTCAGTTACCTTAGTTATAGCATGTGCTACTGTTGAACAGGACAGAGTCTTGTAGGAAAACCATGTCAAGTTTCCATTTCTAGCAGCAGCGGATTCTGAAATAGATCTCACTATGAAAAAAATCTCAAGGCACTGCTTTCACTTGGATCCTTTGTCTTCGCAGCTAAGCTTTGTTGATTGGTTTAGTCTAATAAGGAAACAATGGTGTGATAATTTCTGAATTGCCATGTTTTTTGTTTAATGTTTTGTTGGTTTATAAGGTGCAGCGGGGGAATGCCAGACAGAGATGTCAATGCTACTGACTTTAAAGGAGACGTTAGAGGGTTAGTTAAATCACTGAAGCTTGTTGAAGGTGTTTCAAGCAGTTTTGTAATGTTTGATGTTTCTCCAGGTGTTAATAAAGTCACTATTTTGTCTTAAAAATACTGGGCCGGATTTAAGTGCTATAGTGGAAAAGGACAAAGATACTGGTGCATCCGAATTTGCACACTTGGAAGCTCCTGTGGCCTGCGAGCTTCTGGACACTCGGCTACACACCACAACTTCAGCTGGAGTCCACCACGAGGGAAAGTCTGACCACGAAAAGCATGCAGGCACTTTGATTATTTATTGTGTTGTGGTGTCTTCAGTTTTCCTCTGACCCTTTAATTCTTCACTGTGATTGGAAGTGTTGAGATTTGTGTTGTGGAAATGCAAAAGAACAGTAACCAACCAAATGACTTCTGCTCATGTCCTGTTGCAGTCTTTCTGTTTGATGTATTGGGTGATTTTTTTTTTTTTTTTCCTCCGTGAGGTGAAAGGAACTCGCATTGTTTCCACCCACTAACAAATTGACCAGTGAATGAAGACAACATAAAGGCATTGTAGCACCATACAAGGGGGAATGTTTGTGTAAACACCAATTTTAACAATAGTGCTGTCTGCTACTGTGATCAATTTGGAAGCTGTAAAGAAAGCTGCGTAGAAATTGAGATGGTTGTCCTCAGTTTTCACTCAAGACATGACTGACATGATCACCTGGAAGGTGGTTATTAACTGTCGAATGTGCCTCCAATGTATTTATGTACATGTGTATAAAATGAGCAGGCTATGCTCTGTTGGGTTTTTGTATAGATATTTTGCCTCGTGTCGCTTCGTTTCACACCTCTGCCTGTTTGATTAGATTCTTTGTTTTGTTTTGGGTTTTTTGTTTTTTTTTTTTTTTTTTTTTTGTTAATAGGATGTTAGTGATTCGGACTCATGATTCTGCACTGTGTGTCTATCTTAAAATTACTTGGATGGGAATCCAGTTTTATTTTTGTTGTTTTTTTTTGTGTGTATATCCGGTTTGGTTTGCATGTTCTTAATTATCCAAATGTGTGTTCTCTATTCTGTTGTCTTCTGTCATTAAACAGATGTCAGAAATCAGTATCTCACATGGCTCATTTTTAATTTGGAGCTGAAATGTTGTGAAAGAAATTCTTGATGAAATGTGCTGTCTTATTGAAGTTGCAAATTACACAGCTTTCTCAAACACCAAGCTAACTCTCCACCACTTAATCATGCACTAAAAATGCCTCAGGTTAGTGCTGTCAGATTATGAATAATAACCAGATAACCAATAATAAGCTTTTATATTGATATATGATCAAGTTATTTCATAATTCCAAGTTTTTTTTATCAACAAAAATGACCAGTTGTCCATATTTGTTGCTCAAATACTGATGCACTCAGTCAGAAAGAATCAAGTTTAAATATCTGGAAAAATGTACTTACTGCAGTAATGAAGTATTCTCAGTTAATATTGTATATCAGAGCGTTTCTTTTACTTTTGCTCTTTTGTCTTGTTACTCAGCTTCAACCTGCAGAGAGACAGCACTAATGTTCTCAAAACAGATCGTTTTACAATTAAAAATTCTGACATAATCCCGTTGCAACCGTTATGGATTCATTGTTAAGTTGCAGGCAACGCCACCAGACCAGATTACATAGAAAGAATTTAAGAATTCCAAATTTTTCAATAAGAATTTACAGTGGGCGCTAGGTGCATATAAAAATATATAGATTTCATCTGTACACATCAACCCAATGCTTTAAATCCCCTGAGATGCCATATGAGATGCCAATAATGCTGTTCCTCTTCCCACTGTCATTGCCACTGTCACCTTTCCCAAGCTTTCCAATTTGCTCCACCATGATTTTTTTCAGAGTTTGAGAAGTTGCGTCAGTTTTCTCTGCTTCTCCAGTTCCTGCAGTTCCTGTAGCTCCTGCTTCACCTCATCCTATTGGAAGCCAGCTGGGTCAGAAGTGTAAAGCCTGCGTCATTCCTCTCCAGCAGTTCCCTGCACAGCATTCATATCCCTCTATCAACGGTGCAGAGTTTCAGAACTTTACAACAGTTTTTGACTTTAATTGTGGAGGTCAAGCCAACACTTGAAGCCCCTGAGATGCCAGACGAAGTCTTTTTAATTGATGCACTGCCTGTTAGCGAGTCGGATGAATGAAAGTCATTATTTCCAATTAAACATGCCTTTACCACTTCATTCCTTTCAGCACTTGAAATTTGTTTTCTCCTTGTGGGTGAACATCTGACCAACAAACACAAAAGTTCCCACATATGTAGATGAACAAATGAGCATTGTGCTCATACTCTACACATTAGAAAAAAAATAAACCAGCAACTAAAGTGCATAACATCACAGTAAACTACAGGATTTTTTTTTTAAATGCATCAAGGATACTAGCTATATTGTGTTTAAACCAATCAAAGTGAACCTCTAGGAAGTTGTGGGAAATTTCCAAAGCATTGAAGCTGCATTGTGCCACTTCCTCCATTTCAAGCTGCTCAGGGTTTCATGTGCTCATTCCAGGTTTCAATGCTGTTCAATCCAGCCTCTGCCTGGGAGAGACTTAAGTTCCTACTGTTCTTCTGGCAGATTTAAACTATTCAATGGATCAATTAAAAAACTACATTGGAAGTTTGTTCTCAAAATACATCCAAACACACTGTTCTAATAGATTTTTTCTAGAGACTTAAAATACAGAGGGTTCGTCACACATGCTTACACCCTAGTGTAACTAGCAATCCTGTCTAACAACCCAGAAACACAGTGGTTTATCACACCTCAGGGAGGATAGCATCAGCCATACAATGGATCCTGATATTAAGACTTAATACTTTGAAAATTACTTGGAGAAAAAGGCTGCATTAATCAGTCCAAAGTCAAAAGTCAATATCTGGACAAAATAAAACATGTATTTTTGCATATTGTTTTTTTTTTTTTCAGTTTTTTTTTAATCAGCTCCCTAAACTTTGTAAAATTAAATGTTTTATATCTACCTCTTCAAACTCCCAGCATTTCCAGTCAGCATTTTATGTAATATCAAAAAACAGAGCCCAAAGTTAATTAAATGGCTTAAAGACTGTGTGTATTCTTGTCTTGTTTTTGAAATGACTTTGCGTCACTGCTTTCTTCAGAACCAGCATGAAGAATGGCATTACAAGGTCCAACAGGACCAACTGCACCATCACCACAAAGCCTCCAAAGTAGATGGGTGCGAACCAGGCCAAGTAGCTTAAACAGCCATTACCGTCAGGATGACAATCCCTCATTTTGTCCTTAAAAGACACAAAGTATGTGGTTAATCCACTCTTTGACAAATTAAGTCACTGAAAATAACTGTCAGTGGGGCATCTGCAGTTCTGCACGCTGATAGGATAAACTTTACAAGAATGGCCAGAGCAGACTCTGCTCAGTAGACCGAGGACTTTTGTGGAGGACCAGGATACGAGGACCAGGGGACAGTTGCGAAGATGTTTTATGACTCTGTGGTGCCATCAGTCATCTTTTACGGAGTGGTCTGCGGAGGCAGCAGCATTTCAGCTGCTGACAAAAGGAAGCTTGATCAGCTGATCAAGAAAGCCAACTCTCTCCTGTGGAGCTCTTTTGATCCAATGGAGGTGACTGATGGGAGAAAGGAGGATGTTAGCTAAACTAACAGGTTCTCTCACCCCATGACACCCTGAGGCTTCTGGGAGCTCCTACAGTTACAGACTGCGTCACCCCAGGTGTGTGAAGGAGCGTTACCGCAGGTCCTTCCTCCCTGCTGGTATCATGGTATAAGACTATACAATTCTTGTAGACCACACACACACACACACACACACACACACACACACACACACACACACACACACACACACACACATACACACACTACACTTTCACTCAGTTGACAAATAGAATACTATCATGTGCAAAAACACTCAAGGGCAGTCCTTTGTATATATATCTTTTAATTTTTAGTGGATCTCCTTTTGTATCCTTGTGTTCTTCAGCTTTTCGTATTTATACTGTGTATTTTTTATGTCTTTAATTTATTATTTATGGTTCTGTTCTCTGTTTGTCTCATTATATTGTCACTGTGCTGCTGTGACATTGTAAATTCCCTCCTGAGGGACTAATAAAGGATTTTCAACTTTGTGACTTTTGGTGTGCGCACTTGCAGCATGATGCTCCACTTGTTCCGGGTGCATATTCTGTATAATGTCAGCAGCACAGTCATCCCAAAATGCTAACCTATAGATATAGACATTAAAATGGACATGCCAGGTTGAGTTCTGATGAGCCCAAAGACAAAGAATTAACAGTGTAAAAGCATCTGAATAACTTCACACATCCTTGCCTAAAGTCTGCCATCAGTCTGACAAGAGAAGAAGCAGAAGGATGACCATGTTATGATTTTGAAGTATCTTCTTCATAGGGAATCAAAATAACTCCTTTTTCAAGTCCCTTCTAGAATTAAAAACTAAAGTTTGCAAGCAAGTCTCAACTGATCACACAACTATCACGTGACAATGTAAGGAGTAACACTGAAATGAGCTCTTATCTAACAAGAGGAGAAGTGGACACAGGTCCTCAAATTGTTGGTTGAAGTGGTAAATACTCGTAAGTTAATCTTCTATTAACAGGAACCCTCTTAAATCCCGAGGACAGACTGGAAACTAGAGCAGCAGCTCCCCGGGTGCTGCACTGTGGCAGCCTACCATTCCTAAAATAGGATGGGTTAAATGAAGAAAAAGTGATATGGAATATTTTTGACTTCAAGATACTGTATGGAGGTCAGACTGCACTGAGTCATGAACTTTAACCCATGAAAAAACAGATAACATTCTCATCATTATTATCTCTAGAACTTAGGTTGGCTGAAATTGTTGGAGATTTAGCTTGGGTTCTATTTGGAGGGGCAGCCTTGCTCCCAGTCAGCTGATTGAAAGAGATTGCAAGAAAGAAAGAAAGAAAGAAGAAATTGCCCACAAGGGACCAATGAGGGATACAAAATGAAAAAATTAATTCATAAATGTGCTGGGGGTTTTTTTAAAGGGATGTTTGTCCAGTTAAAGTGTGTATCTTTTAAAGGTTTATTATGATAAGATGTAAAACATGCAAATGGAGGAAGAATCACATTTAAAGTTTGGTTTGTTGAAGGTGAAGTCCTTACTTTTTTTGAAAGACATAATTGTAATTGTAAGCAACAGTCTGTACTGCAGAGCAGATTTTCAGCTTTAGTGAGGTAAATTCAAGGTAAACTTAGGGTTTTCAATGTTTCTACATTGGTTCACTTTTTATTGAAGTATATTTCCATGGCAACTTACACTGAATAACCTACTCAGAGAAGAGCGCAACAAATACGAAAAGCCATCACCCAACCAATCAGCTGTCTTGGAAAACACCCTGCTATTTTCTTCTCAGTGTACAAATAATGAGAGGAGCACATAAGAAAGGGAAAAATAATATAGATTATTGCCTACAACTGGTGAAGAAATGACATTGTCATTGTTTTCAACTTGAAAATTATTTTGAAAATTAATTTACCCTTATCTGTGACATGGCTGAACTAATAAAATGTAAAAATATTGTTTCAAATGCTAACACTGGATTAACTACAAGATCTCTGAAGAAGAAGAAGAAGAAGAAGAAGAAGAAGAAGAAGAAGAAGAAGAAGAAGAAGAAGAAGTAGAAGAAGAAGAAGAACTCAGCAAACTAAATTTATGTGTCTGAAAGACTGTACATGCTCTCCACTCCCACCTTTATGTAAAGGAACTGTCCATGGTGCTGAAACAACATAAAGGCACATACTGTATATACATATTACTCAGTACATTTTTTTGGTTAAGGTTTAATGAATAGACAATGGTCAAGAGGGGTCAAAAAGCAATTTATCTCACTGTGGCCCTGTCTCTGTGTGCATCATGTATATTTACATATCATCATAAACATACTGACTGCTGTGATGCTTCATTTGCCTCATGGTCGGAATCACCTGTCCATCCATCAATCCCTTCATCTTCTTTACTGCTTTATTTAATCAGTTGTGGTGTGCTGGAGCAAATCTCATCTGACTGCAGATTAAGGCAGGATGGTCCCTCCAGTTTACACAACAACATGTGGGTGTTTAAGGACAACAATCATTTGAGTTGTTGCAGCTGCAGCAATGTTGCTTCTTGCCCAGACCATTCCCTTGTACACTTATTATTTATGGTAAAATATAATGGTCTACGTTTTCTTATACAAGTATGCATCTCTGTTTGATTTTCCCATATCTGGAGTGGTCATTTTGTCATGTGCCGATGAGGGAAGGAGGACCCAAGGTGAGAGACACCACGGAAGAGGCTGGGAAATTTCAATTTATTGTCAATAACAGTAACCAAAAGGTCAAAACCCAAAAGTCCACAACCCAAAAAATTAAGTCCACAATGAGCACTGGTAAGCTGCAACACAGAAACTAAGTACAAAAACACAGGAGCTGCAACACCAGAGGGCAGAGATGTGCTCATGCTGAGACACAGGAACACTTGAACACTGAGGCAGGGACACGGACACACAGATAACACAGTATGAGCACAGAAACACAGACTGAATGCAGAAAACACAGATGAACCAAAACCATACAACAGAAGGACAGCCTCTTATAAACCCAAAGTACCAGATGACTGCACTCACACCTTCAGGCATAGGTGAAACACATCAGGGAAGGAACAGCAATCAAATATAAGGGGGGAGGGGGAGCTACAGAGCCTGAAATGAGAGATGAAGTCAGAACACCGCCAACACACACAGGACAAGACATGAACCATGACAAATACTTTATGTAGCAAATCCAGCAATCCTGATGGGAAAATCCCAAGTTCATTTACTCTATTGATGACCACATTTGTAGTACTGTAACAGTTTTGTAAATTCAGTGTTGAAGTTCTCAACTTTTTAGACTAGAAAACTGTGCTGTTGTTCTTACGGGCCTGTACAACACATCCTTGTTTTGCAGCCATGGAGTGCTTTATCAAAGTATTACCACTGTCAAATGTGCAAAAGTAGCATTTTAATCTTGATTTGCTCACGCAAAATAATCTTAATATCATTTCCAGCCACATGGTCAATGTTTGTTTTTAACCAGATAGTTAAAACATTTTGATTTGCTTGACCGTCTGAATCCCTGCCCTCAATCTGTCTGTTTGTCCTATCCTTTTATCCTCTCACCCAAAACGGAAGAGCAGAAAGCCGCCACCTCTGAACTTGGTTCTGCAAAGATTTCTTCCTTTTGAGAGGGAGTTTTTCCTTTCCTTAGTCATCAATGCTTGCTCATGAGGAAATGTTGGGTTTCTCTGTAAAAGTGCCTAGAAATGACTGTGTTGTACCTGGCACAATAGTCCCCTCATCACTAACTACCTCCTGTACCTATTTCACATTTTTTCTTACCACTGGACTCTGAGGGTCCTCCACTTGTTTCCTGTCTGAGCCTCTGAAAAGACTCACAGAAAGCCTCCACTATCACACGAATAAACATGTCGAGGAGGAAGACGCTCAGAACCATAAAAGAAAAAAGAATGATTGTAGTTTTTGCAGATTGCAAAACAAAAAAGAAAAAACAAAGTCTAGGGAATACCTCCCCTTAGCTGCTCAGTGATATGTCTTTTATTTACCGTGAGTTATTTAGTAAAGCTTCCTATTCGTCCACTCCTACAGCAAGCAGGACATCATACATGAGAAACCAGCCATCCTAGGATTGCATAACAAATACAGACATCTTACCCTGAGAGGGAAAGGTGTCTTCACCTGCACAGCAGTGGAACTTCAATATTGAACAGCTGCAGCATTTCTGTGAGAAAAACTGTTTAATTTTAGCATGCTCTTTCTGTTATCCCAAACATAAGCATAATCTGTCTGTTTATGCGTGTGTTTGTGTAGCACTAAAATAGAGACAAAGCAAAACTGAATACATTAGAATAAATCAGGCTTGAGAACAGTAGAATGCTAACATTAAAAAAATCTGTATTATATATTGCTGAGCATATGGCAGAAGCAACAGCTTAAAGTGGTTAGGGCCGACTCAGTGTCCAGGTAATGGCTGAGGACGTGTTCTTCTTAATCTTGACCCTCTGTGGCCTGCAGGTGAGGAAATCCCAGACCTACCTGCAAAGAGATGAGGTTCTCAAGGAGTTCTTGCCCTCGGGGTGAGAGAGGGCTTGATGGGTCACAACTAAAATTGGCATTAGCTGTGCACCGGTTCCACCTGTATGTACACTGGTGAGAGTATTTAACCACATCGATGACCTGCTTCCAGTGCTAGTGTGGCTTATAGCAATTGGCCGAGGTCTAGGTCTAGTTGCTTGCCATTCGTTGGTATTGCTCATTTGAGACTAATTGAGTCATTCCTTCACAAAGTGGATTTGACTCTCTGGGGTGCCATTAAATGGGCACCTCCTGAAGTCTTGAGGTGACAAGCACCTAGAACTCTCCAGCTTTCTGCTGTGCATTACACCTGTGACCCCCTTTTTTTCTCACTTGGTCCTGACTTCATGTATTTCAAGACATTTTGTCTTCTTGTAGGTCTTTTCTGCAGTGACACTTTACTTCCACTGCCTTTTGTTTGGGTGAACTGCCTCTTTGTCTGTAAGACATTCCTCCCTGTTCCAGTTGTGGCTGTCCTGTTGAGGCTCCTTAATTCTGCTTCTCCTTCATTTATTTTTGTGAATGTAGCCTTGACCAAGGGAAGTTGATACCATCAGGTGGTGTCCACTGATCATCTGGGGCCTTCATCACGTCACATCATGGGTTTGTATATGTCAACATATCATTACATCAATGTATAGATCATATGTGATGCACAAATGCATTTAACCAGCATTGAGGCAAGGGGTGGCTTCTTGGTGAGTGAATTTATTAATTTAACTGTTCTGATAGTGATCCCTGTGATGTGCATTGGGAATGCGTGCCCCCAAACACTATTTCTTCTTCATTGCAACCATTTCTTGTCAGTTGTTAAAGTTAGTGACTTTCTGTTTTTGCTGGTTAAGTTACAACTTCAAATCTTTCTAACAAGCCTCTAGCTGTCTGTGTGTGCAAAGTACTCATGTTAAGATGCTGATCCATGAGCTCCACAGGGCACGAGTTTTCAAAAGGCAGGTTAGGAGTTTCAGTTTGTTAATTTTATCCTGTGTTTGGACCACACAGTTTTGTTGCAAAATAAAGGTGAGACTGATGAAGACATTTCAGACTTCACGCACAGGGTTATTAAGTGAGCTCTTAGGTCCAACCATGCAAAGCCTCTGCTTCTTTCTTGGTGAAATTGCTAATTGAATATTTTTAATTAAAGCAAACTGGACATATGTGGCGTTTGCACCTGCTGTGATGCTTCATGGTCAGAGTTTCAATACAATTTCACTATATTCTACCAGTAGATTATGTGTGTAAGCATGGTCAGAGTTGTACTTATACTCACACATATTTAAAAGCATCAGCAGAAGTTGATAAATTCCATATTTTGCTGGTAAGGGTTCTCACACACTCATTACACACATGTGCGCACATTAGTCCCCTGGTGTTTTGATCCTGCACCCCACCAGTGGTGGGTCGGCAGGAGTAGTCAGATTACTGCCTCTCTCCTCCTCCTGACTTCCAGCTCAGCTCCTGTTTCATGTTCCATAACAAACAAGAGAGTATGGGCCACCGCTCCGTTTGTCTCTTTTATATCCAGAGTCCAACCGACTGGCCTCATTTCTCACTTTAACTCCAATCCTGCCGCCGCTAGGGGGCACACCAACACCATCAAATTAATTTACACAGAATTTACACACCTACTTAAAATACAATCAATACAATACTAAAATAATAACGAATACATCACATACATTTTTTTTTAATTCAGTGTCTCTACTGCTACTGTTGAAACAAAAATGTCGATAACTAAGAACATTCCTGTAGAATATCATGACAAGAGCATTGTGTAGTAGCTTAGATCTATATACTTGTGCAACAATAAGATATTTGAAGAATTATAGCAGTAAAATATCAATAAAATAGATAAATGCAGTATACTTTCTGCTTGAAATAGCACTTGACAAATAATTTAAAATTGTGGCAACTTGAAAGTAGTTGTGTTGTAAAATGAAAAAGGATTGTATTTGTTTCACAATGTTCAATAAGAAGACGAAGAAGAAGAAGAAGAAGAAGAAGAAGAAGAAGAAGAAGAAGAAGAAGCAGATGATGAAGCTGATTCTGAATATGTTCAACAGAGCATATACCTTCTGCTGTATTTCTAATTTAATGTAATTTAGATAAACTTTGGAGTCCCACCATGAAACACTGACATGCTATAAACTTCAAAATAAGTCATAGCCTTCAATACTTTACTTGCTGGAAGGCTCATCCTTCTCAAATGGATCTATCTACTCCCTCCTTACTCACAACAGGACATTTTATTCTGCATCAATGCTTAAACCTTCAAGGCTCCTTGAAAACCTTAAACAAAACTTGGCAACCTTTGATTGACCTAATCTATTTACTCAGCATTGCTAAAGAATCTGATAACTAACTTTGGAATACTTGAAATATTATAAGCATATTAACCCAATTTGTGAGTGTGTTTGTGTGTGGTGTGCATATATAAAGTTTGTCTTTCAGATAGGGATAGGGGTGATTTGGGAGACTTTTTTTGTCTCTCTTTCTCCATTTTTTTTTAATGCTAAATGTATACCCGCATTGATTGTTATACCTCCCCGCAACACACACACACACACACACACACACACACACACACACACACACACACACACACACACACACACACACACACACACACACACACACACACACACACACACACTGGATTTTCCCCTATCTACCACTGGAGGGAGCTCGCATACTATCATAGTTACGAGATATAACAGTATAGGTTTTAAATTAATTGACCTCTCGGGACAACAAAGGGAAGCTCACATGTGTGGCTCTATTGCAGTTTCATTCCGTAAAGCAATCAGCATCGTTTCTGTCAAATGTAATCATAAACCAAATTAAAAGCCTATTTTCAACATTACACAAGTATTTAATGACTATTGAACAATAGATGCATTTTAGAAAAAAAGCATTTATAATATTAGTTTTATATTTAAAAAAAAATAGAGATATAAATACCACGCAAAAACTCTGTCGTATTGGATGTGAGTGAAGATAATTGTTGTTGGTCAAAGATGTGAAATTCACTCATGTGAGGAAAATTAAAATCTGAGTCTTGAAGTACACCCTTGAAGTCTGTATTTAAATTTGACATGAGTTGTAGTTTTCTTGTTGTCAGGGATCCCTGAAATCTTTGTTCATAGTTCTAGCATATAGTGGTCAACACTTTCATTGCAGTAAGATCAACAGTTAAAGTATATACTCAGCCTTTTCTATATGGAGTTTTTATGTTCTTGGGTTTTCTCTGAATACCACAGTTTCTTCCCACAGTCCAGAAAAGGAATAGAACAGAAATTCCTTATTAATCTAAGAGGGTATGTCTTTTAACCTATTAACATGTAAGGTTAAAGGTGCATTAAAGTTGCATTAAGGAGTTTTTCAACTTTAAAAATACTTATTTTCCACCATAAATATGTTACAAATATTCAATGGTGTGTACAATGTGCCCTGATATATTCATTGTAAGTACCGCTAACAGCGTTAAATTGTCACTTGAAAGTTGGAGTGCCGGTCCGGCACCAGAATTTTTTGGGGGAGAATTTGAGAGAATGTGACATAATGCGCGCTCCTGCTGGCCTGATTTCCTTAAGTTTCGCTTTGTCCGCCATTACTCCGCCAGATGCTTAGTGAGCAACAACCGAGCAGGATCTTCCAGAAAGTAAGAAAAGACTGGCTTCTTGCACTGCCACGACTCCAGCGCAGACTCCACCAGGCAAAAGAAACGCAAATTTTACTCGAGTGCTACTTAAAGCGCGAATATAAAACTTATCTGTTGAATGAAATTGTGTGTGAATTCTTTCCTCAAGTGATGTGTTTTCTATACAGTACACCTACAAAAAGTAAATTTGCTTCAAAATCATGTCACAGCTGTCGCAAAAAGTATTGTGTGGTGAAAATTTCAGGGAATTAACTGCAATGTGATGAGTTGTTTAAAGCACTAAACACAAAGTTGATTTAACTTAAAATGTAAAACATTTGTTTTATTGAGGGTCTTCATATTTTGTTTAAACACAAATGCTTCAACTTGGATTGAAATGAGCTGACACAGACACACTTTTCAAGTCAAGGAGTGAAGATTTAATGTAGCAAAAGATATAAATGCAAACACAATTTAAAGAATTATCACTCAATGAAAAACTTCAGGATCAATTATCACAGCGATAACAGCAGTTTACCACCAGGTGGCGTAGTCCTTTGCACACCTGTTCAAAAACAGGATACGATTGGAGAATGTGCCTGCGGTTGTCTCTCCTGCCAAGAATCAACTCTTCAGCAAAATCTGCAGTTTTTGCAATTTCTCAGTGTTGATTCTTTTTGAATTGCGTGTAAAGTTGTGTATTTGTTTTTCTCATTCATGTTGTCTACATTTAGGGAATTTTCTTCCAAACGATAGAGATAGGCGGAAATATTCTTTATTGTAGTCCAAGTATAAAAATCAGCTGACCAGGAAGTTTCTGGTAACCAAATCAAAGATCCTCTATGCATAAACAGATATATCACTCTGACCCTGTTTTCCTTCTACACTGCCATTTGACCAGTAAATCAGTGGTCCCCACTGTGAAACTTGGCAATCCGGTCCTCCACCACACCTGGTGTAATAAAATGGTTTAAGAACTTCATAACACACATAATGTGAAATACAGTTTATTTTGCTATGTTCTGTAAGAATGGGTTTGTTTTCTCAGAGGATAAAAACTCTTTGGGTTTGCACATTGCCTCCAGGTGTTTGGTGGTCTGGTGCCACTTTAACTTGAACAGTTTCATACTTTAATTTGCCAGTTTTCTCACTGCAAAATTCATGTACAACACAACAGCAAAGAGCCATAACACAACAGCAAAAACCATAACACAAGAGTGAAGGTCACAATGTAACTGTGCAGCAGTTCGAACAACAGGCTTTATTTCCAGAAGACAACATTTTTCTCATGGACTCTTTTGATTATGGGAGTTTGATGAAATGTCAGTGAAATGCCACTGCTTGATGATTGTGATTAATTTCATTATGTGTTTTCAGAAATCAGTAATGTTGGTCAAGGTGATGAAAGTTGAAAGTGTCATTAAGTTATGTACTCTGCTGCCCTTAGTGATTGGAGATTGGTACCATAGATTGGTTCTGTCAGAAATATTGTCCCCCGGAAACTAAGCCTGTTCTGCTGACTTAAGTTGTGTTTTTTCCTGTTGTGTTTTGGCCTTTACATTGTGTTGTGGAATTTGCACTTGTGTGTGGGTTTTTTGCTGTTGCGTTGAGGATTTAGCTATTGCCTTGTGACGTTGACCATATTTTTGTGATATAAATTAAATAAATGCTGATTCGTGTATTCTTAAGGTGTATAAACATGTTTTACCCCTTAAACAATAATTGTTTGATTGATCGATGACACCCCCCTGAATTTTTGGCGCCCCCTATGGGAGTCATCCCACGCTGCTTGGGAATCACTGCTTCAAGTTGTTTATTTCGGAGCCTTCCACTCAGGCGTTATTGATTTTTTTTTTTTTTTTTAATAATTTTTTTCCTAAGGTCAGTGATTTCTGGTCTGATAGTCTGATAGTCCTGATAGGCTGCATGCTGAGCCCTCTGCTTTATTCCTTCTACACATCGGACTGTACCTCTGCACACCCCAGTAACACCATCATTAAGTTCGCCGACGACACCACAGTAGTGGGGCTCATCTCTGGGGGGGATGAGTCTGCATACAGGGCTGAGGTGGAGCAGCTGACTGGGTGGTGTAGAGAAAACAACCTGCTCCTCAACACAGAAAAAACCAAGGGGTTGATCATTGATTTTCGAAGGACTAAAACAGACATCCCACCCCTTCTCATCAACGGGGACTGTGTGGAGAGGGTAGAGGACTTCCGCTTTCTGGGAGTCCACTTAGAGAAAGACCTGACCTGGACTATGAACACCTCTGAGCTTCTGAAGAAGGCCCAGCAGAGACTGCACTTCCTGAGGGTGTTCAGGAAGAACAACATTCCCCAGAGACTGCTGGTGCCCTTCTACAGGAGTACCATTGAGAGCATCCTGGGGTACTGCCTGTGTGTGTGGTACACCGGCTGCACAGTGGCCCAGAGGACGTCTCTGCAAAGGACCATTAACATGGCCCAAAAGATGTCCTCACACTGGAGGAACTGCATCACTCCCGCTGCCTCCGAAAGGTGAGGAAAATAACCCAGGACCCCTCTCACCCCAGTCTTCACATGTTGAGTGTATTACCGTCAGGCAGGTGGTACAGGTCCATTACTGCAAGAAAAAATCGGTTCAGGGACAGTTTCTATCCTACAGCAGTTAGGATCCTGAACAAAGGCTAAATGGAAGGATAATGCACTCAAACGATGGCAGTTTTTCTGCACCTGCACTGATATGTTATTTTATTTGCATTTTATGCATTTTATTTATTTATATATATTTATGTGGATCTTTTTTATCTACTTCATTCTTATGTCAGTTATTTATGTCTGTCTTTGCACTGACTGAAGGGCTTCGTAATTTCGTTGTACTTGTTAGAATGACAAATAAAGTTCTATTCTGTTCTATTTATCTCAGTTTTTCGTGCTGGATTGCGGGTGACTGAACAGTTTTTGTCAATGACAGCTGAGGCAATGCGCATGCGCAGCCCTCCCTCTCCAGCTCTAGACGATCTGTGTGTGTGCGGGGCTGCTGTAGTGTGTAGTCTTTGCGTGTGAGAAAAGCTCCTCTCCCACTGGATGATATGACCGAACTACACCAGACGACACTTTCCTTTCCCAGCTCCGACTCGGTCGCGTTGCGAACAGTTTGGTGATAGTGTTTTTTTTTTTTTTTTTTTTTTATCCTGTTCCGGCAGCGCCGCGGCTCCAGCACACGGCGGTTAAAGCTGCTGGCCTCTGGGGCTAGCTGGCTAGCAGAGCGGTGACAGAGAGGAGAGGAGCCAGCTGGTCGGACAGAGGAACAGTAAGGTTAGCAAACAAGCTAATCAGCCGTAGAGACTGAGCCTGGATTACTGTGTTTAATCAAAGAAGGTCTGCGGCTTTTCCCTCACTGCGGAGCGACATGAAGATCACCGTGGATTTCGAGGAATGTTTGAAGGACTCCCCGCGGTTCAGGTGAGCCCTGACAGCCAAGCTTTTGTCTTTTCCTGTACTGATTAATTTATTACACACACCGAGAAAAAAGTACTCTGCTAGCTGCTGGCTAACACGTCAATCGACAGTAAGCAGCGAGCTGTTTGCTGCCAGCCACTTTTCTATTTTTGTCCCTTAAGAAAGCTGGGGCCAGCCGGGGCAGTCTGCTGGTGGGGCAGGGAAACCAAGCACAAACTCACCGAGCTCCGAGGCACTCACCGAGCTGCTCTTTCGGACCAATTTCTCCTCATAAATAATGAAAAGGGGGGCTCATTAAATATGAACACAGGGAATGACGGTGTGTGCCAGTAGCCTTTACTTTCCTGACACGGTATGGTTTTGTATTGGTAACAGCACAACTAGAAATAAACTGAATATCCATAAATGCAGATCCAGCTTCCTTTAATTTCCTCATTGAATCTAATGATTAACTGACCTGATTAGTTATTTGTAACAACTGCCGAATCAGTTTTGATGTAAACGTAGAATTAACATCAGACTTGATTAAATATATTATTTAGAAATGCTTTAAAAAAATTCACTGACCTATTTGCTACAATATATAGAATAAAACGAACAAGCCTTTAGATTGCTTCAGTTTGTAGACAGTAACTTCCCCAGTTCGAATTAAATTCTGGAAAGAATAAAATAATCTCTCTATTGAACACCTTTCTTCTGATGCTTTGGCATCAACCAGATTCACCAGTCCATCTCCAAAGATGATTTAGTTCCAAAGGATCCGGTTTTCTACCATGAAATTCTTAATGAATCCAAAATTATTCACCGTAAAGAAGCTGACTTGACAACGTATAATCTGTATCTATTTTACCTGCCTCACATACCTGTCTGGATTGATGAATATGAGAGAGACAGACATATGATCAGATAAATTGAGTGGAGGTCCACCATGCCTGCTCTTATCACAGGTAGAAGAAACCCCTGCCTCTAGGCAATACCTTTAACAGGTCACAAGTCTAATTGGTTTTTATCTGATGGTCTTCCTGTCCCGGGTTTCCCTGCTTATGCATAATGTTAGCCTGGAGTGGCTCACTTGTGAACCTCCAGTGGTAAAAGCAGTATGGAAGATAAATGGATTAAATATTACACTGGATCAAGGCTGTGTTGAGCCAGTTTGTTCTCTGACCGTTAATGTCTTGTTTCTTCCAGCCAGCAGCTCACACTTATAGAAATAAGTTAATTTTATTATCAGATATCTAAACAAGTCATGAGTATTTTTTAATTTGAGAATTAAAAATTAAGGGAAGACAATTTATAATGAGAGAGAGGGAGAGAGAGAGAGCACCTTTGGGACATAATTCGCTTCACTGTACCTTACAAAGAGATTAAAGAAATACATCTAAGAGCAAATAATAGAGTTTTAAGTCCTGATTTAATATAAGTGTGTGTATCAGTTATCCTCTTATATTCAGGAAGTGTCTTCTATAGGTGAGGAGTGTAGGAATTAAAAGCTGCTTCACCTTGTTTTTGTTTGAGTCTGGGAACACTTAACTAAGCAGCCAGTACAGAGATTGAAGCTCAGGTGTGATGGGGGTTCTGGATGAGCTGCAGCTGTCTACAGAGACCTGTTAACACACGGTCACAGTAATCCAGCCGACTAAAAATAAAAACATGAACAAATTTCTCTGAATCTTGTTTGGTCGGAAATCCTTTATTTTGTTTGCTTAGATAGTAGTACTGATTTTGTTACTGTCTTGATGTGGTTGTTGAATTTCAGATCTGGGTCCATAATTACACCCAGATTTCTGGTTTGCTGGCTTCATTTGATGTCCTGAGTGACATGGAGTGAAGATGAACCTTCCTTCTTTTTGGCTAAAACCTCTATTTTTTTATGGGATAAACTGTTAGAAATTCGACACATCCACTGTACAATAATAATTGTAAAGTTGTTCAGTGTAGTAGTGCCAAAAAAAGATGCATGTAGAAATACATTAATGTATGTATGAATATTTGCACTATTTTCAACCAGCAATGCCAGTTCAGAGTTATGCAATTGGATATTCCTCTTTACAAAAATAATGTGTGGACTTTAATGAACTAATTAATTCAGTGCATTCATGCTTAAGTGATTGTCATTGAAGTTTTCAGTGCTTTTTGTTATTGAATCTAGAATTGATTATTTATAAGGCTCGACCATTGTGGGTCACACATCTTAAAACCTAACTTCTGAATGAGCTTATGGGTCTAGGTCAGGTGGTCTTTCTTCACGTGATGTATTCGCATTTGCACTGCGATTATTCATGTTGTGTCTCACCGCATCTGAATGTCCGTCATTTCTTCATTCTGTGAAACTGAAAAGTCTGGAGAAATAGGATGTTTGCTCTCAGCTTTTGTCACTTCGGATTTTTCAGTATTTTCAGAAAGCACCTCCCTCCTTCCTCCCTCAGCCCACGCACAATCTGCGGCTGCTCCTGCAACACACTCTTGTACAAAAACGAGGAACAGATGTTAGAAAGTTGTTTGCAGGAGAATAGAGTATTAAAAAAATAAAGCGTTTCCTGTAGTTTGACACTCAGAGGGTCGAACAGAGGGAATCATCCCAGCCTGTGTTCCTGGCTTGTTTAACACTGCTTTTAAATTGCTGATTAAATCTGTTGGATACTTTTATATAAATCATGCAACTATAGCTGGCATACCTCAAAATCTGAGCACAGTTTTCATGAGCTTTTCCTTTGGATTTTTGCTCTCATCACATGCACAACCACCTTTGCTTGATGGCAGAGAACAGAACACTGAGTCATTGCAGAAACCCTTAAATTGTCCAAATTAGCTGTGCAGATGTTTTGGAAAATGGAGATTTAATCTAGCAGGACACAGATAGGAGGTAAACCATATTGTTTGAAACACAGGGTTTTTACTAATGACTTTTAATCCATGCAGGATATGCTTGTCTGAATCTTCCAGTAGTCAACTTTAGAAATAAATATATGGTCCCCGTCATTTGTGCACTAGATGAATGGATAAATTCCAAAATGTAGCTAATTTATTTTGAGTAATGGCCAAATGAGAGGACTGTGGCAGTATTTTTTTTTAAAGAAATAAACTACACTGCTGATCCAGTTGTTGTGAATTCTGCCTTTACAGACTTCTCCTCAGCACTGTAGCTGTCTGTAGGTGAAATATGATTCTGCATTTTATTCTGTCTTATTTTTTTTTCAACATTTACTGTAATAGGTTGGTGAAACTATGCCTTCACTTTTTTGTTATTAGTTTGATGCTTGATTACTTTGCAGCGTAAATTCATCTTGATTCTAATTTGCGCATTAGGTTGTAAAACCAATAAATCTTTGCTAAAAAAAAACAGCAATATTTTTCTTAAGTGTGTGTATAGGGTGCCGTACAGGATTGGAACTTACTTTAACCCAATGAATTAGTTCCAAAGTTTTTGTTGCATTCAGAAATATGCTGGAACTGGTTAACTTGACTAAGTAATACATTTATCTTTACAGCATTGTTATACAAGTTTAGCAGGTTTCAAAAGACCTGGGTGAATGACTTTTATTAGCATAAATGACTGAAGAACATAATCATTTGCTCAGCTTTGTCTGTGATATTTGTTCTGATGTTCATTCTTAACTGTAAATCAGATCAACTTTACTGTCTTTTCTGAGTGTTACAAGGAAAGACAACAATTGCAGAAGACCTCTCAATTCATGAAGCCTTCTCAATCCCATCATGTGAGTTCTTAAGAGTGGCAGGCTGGCCTTCTTTTCATTGTCATAACACCTGGAGTGTTTACGATATTTTAAGGATTCAAAAACTACAAGACAGAAGACAGAAGAAAAAAAGAGCTTTGCACCCATATACTAGTTGTCATGTGATTCCTTGAACTTGTGCAGTGAAAGCAAGTCAGACATGTTTCAGATATATCGCCAAAAATCCACAGTAAGCACTCACCTATTGCCCATTTTCAGGCAATCTTGCAGGCATTGGGGGTCCTGGTTATTCAAAGGTAAATTGTTGAGATATTTTATGTGTTTTCTTCATTAAATATAAATATCTACAACACGGTATTTTCACCATATGTTGAACTCCTTTAAGCCGACCTGAATCGGACATCGTAGAATCTAGGTTTCAGTGCTTCAAATAGAACTCGTCTACTTTCTATTTAGATATGCATGAAGAAATATACAACTCCCCATGCACATCTGTAGAGCAGGTTCACTTTGTTCTTATCAAGGTTTTACATTCCTGTGGTTCTGATGATAACGGGCACAATCCAGTCTCGGTTTAATCATGTTAATATCAAACAAAGACACTTCCCATGATCCCCTGCAGCCAGAAGTTCAGCTCTGCATATTGCTCTCTTTTTTGTTTATACTTCAGTGACCTTTGTTCCCTGTAGGACTCATCTGTCAGCATTTCTCAACCTGCTGAAGGTTTCTTGCGGGGTTGTAGTTGTCAGACCCCAGTAGCAGCACCATTTTTCACCTCAACCTGTCCTTTCACACTCATCTTTACAATCCCTGACTCATTATGTTTGCCCCGAAACACACGACTGTAGAGCTGTAGAGTAGAAGGGAGAATAGATGAAAACAGATAATATACACTACTAGCTCTAACTCGCTCAACATCTGTTTCCATTTTGGTGTTTTCTTTCAACTTTGTGCCAGAGAATATAGAGCCCCCAAATGTAGAGACGGTTGTTTTTAAGTGGTAATTTGGCACAGCCGCACTTTTTTTCCCCCTTTTTTTTGCACTCATCGTCATTTCAGCAGAAAGCTGTCTTTGCACTCAGACCATTCTTTTTGCCTGGAGGAGAGATACACTGGTGCAAAAATGATGTATTTTTGGCAGTAAACCCTACTAGCCTAGTTTTCCACTTGAGAATAGACATTGGACTCGGCCTCGGGAGCTTTTCTGGCTCCTCCTCAACTATGATTGTTGAAAATTCCCTTCAGAGTGTTGTGGCTTTTCTTCCCACATGTGTAGGAACAAATGCTTTACATATTTGATTTCTTTCCATCCTGTTGGGGCCCCAATCCAATATGCCCAGTATATTTTCCATATTAAGTTGGAGACAACTTGTTTGTTGTGTAAGAAACCACAATAATGGCAGCTGATTCAAATATCTACAGAGCTAAAATGTAACAATATATTGTTTTAACAGCATTATAGTATGCCACTTGACCTACCAGATAGTGGCTGTCCAGGCATTAATCTATTCTTTTGAATAGCTGCAGTATTGCTCCTAGTTGCCTTAATCTTTATAACATAATTGTGTGCTCTCAGTTGGCTTTGCTGATTCTTAGTCTGGCTGATAGCCACTGGTTGAAAGTGTTGTGTTTCAGTTTCCCTTGAGTCATCGACAGCAGCTGCAGAGACAACAGATCACTGACAGGCCTTACTTCTGCATATCCCACAGCCTGCTGAGGAGATCTCATACTGCGATGCACACTGATTAGTTTCCCTTCAGAGTCCAGCTGGCTTGTTAGGAGGCTACACTTGTTATGGTTTAATTTAATTGAGCTGTGGTTCATTTCCTTTTAATGGTTATCAGTAAAGGCAATTAAAAGCTAATAACATGTGAGGACTAATGTCGCTCTGTGTTTTCGGGCTCCTCAACACTGTAGTAATTAAGCATGTGGCAAATAAAACACAATACTCATTTTTTTCAAGTGAACCTTTTATTCAGTCTGAGTGCTGACAGCTTGAAGAAGCTGTTTTTATTCTTTCTTTTTTCTTTTAACTGAGGCCATGAAATGGAGCTAAATTAATCAAAAGTGTGTAGAAATAAATCTATTTAGAAGAGCAGTCCTTTTTCAAGCAAAAGCTCAATATTAAAACTGCCTCTGAGAAATTTAATTTCCTTTGATTTCACATACATGCCTGCTTTTCTTTGGCCTGTCAAATTTTGAGGGAAAAGTTGTCCTGAAATATTTTACGTTTACATGTAAAATGAATTTTTTTATTTTCTTAAATGATCATCATTATCACCAAGCTTAAAATAAATTTTTCTAACTGTTACATAATATGTTTACTTTTTATAAATACCACCATTCTGTAATGTTTGAATATTTTCATGCCAGCTTACCAAGATAATGAAATGAAGGAAGAAGGTGTGTAGAAGGGCTAGTGCTGCTTTATTTATTACGTTATATTTCTGGTAGCTTATAATTAGCCTTGAATTTTGTTTTGGTGCAGTCTAAGAACATGCTGCATAGAATAAATCCAGTCCCTGACCCCTTGGATTAACTTAGCTAACACTTATGATTCTAGCATAGGAGCCATTGTATAAGCTAATGTCTGTTCAGTAGGTCCTGCACTGTGCCTGGATAATTAGACAATCACAGCTAATATCTTAAA
Organism: Salarias fasciatus; assembly: GCF_902148845.1. Taxonomy (NCBI): domain Eukaryota; kingdom Metazoa; phylum Chordata; class Actinopteri; order Blenniiformes; family Blenniidae; genus Salarias; species Salarias fasciatus. The sequence continues at coordinate 10,827,939 of NC_043766.1, read as the reverse complement.
AGTCACTGAGGAAATAGTCATACCACTTCTACAAGTGTACCAGAATGAACTGATCAATGTCATGAAAAGGGCGTAACAGAGACAAAGATTCAGTCAGCATTGTTGAAATTAAGCAACAATATTTGAGAATACTGCAGTATTGGAGTGAGGTGGAGAAACGATGGGTATAAATGTATTGTCTGACTCCACATACTTTTCATCAACCACAGAAAATTCCACGAGAACTTGATTTTCATTTTGGAACATAAATGCATCATAGCACAGAGCGGGGTGGTCGGTTGCAGCATCTTTCTCACTCACTGTGTCAAAAAACAAACAAACAAAAAAACAGCCTGAGCAACAAAATTTGCTGAATGAAAACAGACAATGATAAAACGGTAACAAATGCAGAACAGTCAGCGCAAATGCCGAAATCAAACCCCAGGTACCATGTCCAATAATCCTTTGTGCCCATTCTTCCCAAGCTGAAGCTACAGTATTCATGCCAGTTCTTATGTTATTATGGAAACCGTGTCCTGCGGTGTTGATAATTTCATCAGTCTCCTTGACGGAAGAAACAATCAGATAATGATTCCATTTCATTTCAAGGTGGGGAAGTGGACGAGAAGCGCCATTTTAGGACGTGTGTGACACTGTTTGGGAAACCTGTTGCTCTTATTGGACTGCAAATGTTGAATTGATTGGTTGTTTTTTGTGGAGTAACTCCTGTTTCTTTGAACATGATTCATTGGGTCTATCACAAATTGATCTCCTATTGAAAGTGTTTTCGTTGTGTATCTTTTTTTTTTCCTTTCAGAGATGCGATATCACCTCATTAAAATATGTGACTTGTCAAAAAAAAGTCCACAGATATGTGTGTATGAGTCACAGTCACTCTTTCAGCTTTACTCTGGATAATAAAAAAAGCTGTAGTCCCTTCCATCTTCGGCCTCGGTGTACTTCCTTCCTGTCCTTTACGCACGGGCTGAATGAGGATGTACAGTGAACGCTGAAACTCGCTCATCACGACAGCAGGGGAAATTTCCTAAAACTTGTCAGTGTTTATCTTTAAGCAATGACTTCATCATGTTGATATTGTTGAAGCTCTAATGGTGGGTTTTTGCCACAGAGGGCCTCCCCCTCCTCTATGTCACCACCCTCTAACAATTACAGGATCTACGTCACAGTGCTGAAGCTCACTCCATTCTTCACATTTCCATCGACAGCAACAGATTCACTGGCCTGAATTGTTGCCTGTTTTATTTAAGCCAGTGGAATTAACCCTTGTTTTAATCATGCTACTCAATGCGTCATTGCAAAAACAACACCGAATCTATTTACTATACCATACAACACTGATGTCAAAATTTAGAGATGACAAAACTCTGCTTGACACAGGACTAAATACATTCAGAAAACACCAAAGGAAGCTTTAGTGCAGAGCTCATTGATTCATCTTCTGAAATTGAATGTGATATAATATTAAGTATGAATTAAGCTTGTTTTTGGATAACATTACTTTGCTCATGTTATATTTGGATAATTCAAATGTGGGAATGGACTCTGCAGTACATTACATGTTATAAACTAGCCAGATGTGTCTATTGAATTCTCAGGACCATAAGTCACAATTTAATTTTTTTTTTAATTTACTTTTTAGTTGCTTTGCTGTTTGTGTGACTGATGTTAAGAAGTGTCTTCAAATCAAAGTCATGGAGCACGAGAAGGCAAAATATGACAGAATCCTTCTACGGGACCACTGGAAAAACCTTCATCACTACTGTAGTTGACCGACAGTGCAAGTAACGACAACGGCTTCAGCTGGAGGATAGAATTTACAGCCGGGCTCTTAGAACTTAAAAAAAAAAACAAAACCCAACTTGCTCTTCTCTTGTCGGCCAACTGTCTCAGTAAGAGCTGTTTGAAAGTGGAATAATGGTTGCAGATTTTCACTCAGAAAGAGGATATCTGAGGATACATCTGCATTGGAACCCATCCTCCAACGAGGAGCCAAGTGCAAATATGCTTGTAGCAGATGGTCTCGGAGTGTCGGCTTATGTCTTTGAAGTGCTGAGCTCTGTGGCAAGGGCTCATAGAAGACTCTATTGAGCTGGCAACATGAATGACAAACCTGTTCACCAACCTTACTTCTGCATGCGGAGGGCACACAGTCTGCTGGCTGCCTGCCAGTAGCCATGCATCACGCTCCCTAGGCGACACGCTTTGTTTTGGAGTGTGGTCGCTGAATCACTGCAGAAAAATTAGGTGTCTCCACTTTTATACGATGGAGTACTAGCAAACCGAAGCAGATTGGTGTAGTGCACCATAAAAAAGTGCATTTTGCACATTTCTGTTGTTGATACTGGTTTGTTGTTGGCAATGAGATATTTTTTGCCATCCATGTCTAGAATAAATTAACATTGCATGGTTTGTGTTTGTGCACATGTTAAATTAATCCCTTTTAGGAGTTTGAAGCCACAACCTTAAGCTTAACTGATTTTTCCCCTTGGATATAAAGTATCTTGAATCTTGAATAACATTTTTTTCAGTAATCTGCATAAGTTGTCCACATGTTGCTCACATTGACCTTGTTGAGCTAAACCCAGAATTATACCTGAACACCCCTAAAATGTTCCGTTTTTCCAGTAATTCTGACTCTAAATTGTACTTAAATGATAATAGAAAATTGCTAAATATTCCAATAAACAACATAAAATTATGATGCAAACAAAACTGACAAATATAGGACACCGCTGTGCAATCATTTTGTTTAGTTCCTTGCAACTAATGAAAATTTGTTATACCCATATTATAGTGAAATATGACACACATTCTTTTACCTAAGTAATTTGTCTGAATTGTCTCGAAATTCAGACAAATTTTTGTAGGTTTTTTTTTTAAATTATTAACCTGCAGATCTAAAATGTGGATGAGGTTGAATAATGCACACTTTTTATAATATACAGCTTTGTGGAGCAGTGCCGTTTTGTGTGCTGTTGCTCAACAAAAGAGAAGTCGTCCATGTTGCTGAATTGGCCGATTTCCTCATGATGTGGTTGGCGATGGCGAGACGGGTTTTCTTCATGAGTTATAGTCTCCCTCATACCCACACGTCTCGATTTAGCCTCAGCTTCACCCTCACAACCAAGAAACACATCAACCAGGATTTTTACCTTCTGTAATTTATATTATTTCATGCAGTGAAAAAATCTAACAATCATAGGTGACATATCTCTTCTGCAATTTTATTTGTTCTAGTTGAGCTCATCACTTCGCTGGAACGGTAAACTAACTGATACGGTGGATATGGTTTCTTTTATAGTTTTGTTTATGTTGAATGAGTAAACTCAACACAGTTTTCATGCGAAAGGTACAGAAGGTTGATCAAACTATTTTTTTACAAGTTAATTATTAAATTACTGGGGGTTTTTTTTAAAGAAAAAACTACTTTTGATTTATTTAAAGAGTTGAATGCATAATTAAGAGAAATATATTTACCTGCTGGAGATGTAGTAAATTTGGGGTTTCATTCAGCACATGTCACACAAAACAAGTAATTGGAAAATGTTTCTCAAGACACTGACAGTATAACTTCAGATGCTAATTGTTGCGATTAATATTTGTTGGTTAAAGGTATAACGGATGATTTTCTCAAAAGTCGAAGCCAAATGTCTGTTACTCGCTTTTTGAAAACACGCATGTGCCAGACCATCCTACCTGCTCTGCTGCTCCTACGAGCGCACTTGACGGCGTGACGCAAGCATTTCTTCAGCGTGATTGACATGTCGGAGAACCAATAGTTGACACTCGCATCACGCCATTCATTGGCTAAAACATCGTCCATTATACCTTTAAGTTTTTTCCTGTCAGTGCAGTTAAACTGTCAATCAACGCTCTGCCTCTTAAGCTACAACACCATCAGACAGCACTGCTCCTCTCTGCAGCAGTGCTCAAGTAAACGACACCACCCAGACAGCACTGTGAACTTCAAAACACACAATGGTTAAAATGTTGATAAATGCTTAAAACATGGAAATTGTCAGAAAAGTCAAATGTGTCCTTACATTTGATTAGGCAGCTTGTGTTATTTCAAAAACTATTTTTCAGTCAGGGAAATTTTTCACCAGGAACAAACTAGACTTAGATAATTACTGTACTCTTGGATTAAGATAAAGACTAAAATGATTAACCTTGAGATGTTTAAAGCCAAGTCTGAATAAAAATGGGATGAGACCAGCTAACTGTGGTTAAAAGTACCAAGGTAGATTGAGACTAACACAGAAAATACCTGTCCAAATTACCAGTATCATGCCGCATATGAGCCCTTTGCTGGTAGTATGGTGGTATACTGTATCGCTATATTAAGGCTATGGATGGATTCCTGAGTGGTCTGAAAGCAGCATGAATTCCAGGATTTAATCCTTCCATTGTTTGGCCCTCTCTTTATGCATGTTTGTTTTTCCTGAAAATAAGGTAATACAAGATGGCTAAATCACCCATTTTTGCAGACAATCCTCTCAGTGACTGACTGAATTGCATAAATGTTTTCCCAATGATTAACAGCGGACATTTCAAATTCTTCAGAATTAAACTGATTAAAACCTCTTTGTCACACTTCAGTATTGCTGGTTTTCTGGGAGAACATGAGCAAAAGATTTCATTTATGTGCTTCATTGTTTGTAGTTTGACTACAGAAGCAGCAATGTCCTTGTGCAATCATTTTGTTTAGTTCCTTGTAACTGCACAGTCATACAAAGCTGGGGTGCAAATCTTAAGACTTCCTGTTCCTGAGACATGGTAGAAGGGTAGAAGGTATGGTAGAAGGATATGGAGTTCATTTACTAGAAGGAAATATGCCCACCTGGCTGCTCTGTCATCAGAATTCTGCATCTTTCTGGATGTAGTAAATGTTTGGCTGCCATATTTATCCAAACAGATCTATGATTGCCTTTCACTCTTTTCCTTCATTTGAGTTATAGATGATTAAGATGGAGTACCTAACATATATTTTTTGGCATTTTGATGTGTCAGTTTATCCTGATGGTGCCTTCTTGGCCAATTTTAATTATTTTTGATGAGTTGGACTTGAAGTGGAGAATGTTAATATTAGGAGATTTTAACCTTCATATTGATGATGGTCTTTTACCATGGTTGCTGATCTCTTTACCATTGCAATCATTTAACTTCCAACATGTCCAAGGCCCCACACATGCTACTGGGTCATACAGTGGATCTTGTTTTCTGTTTGGGTTTAATTATAGATGATTCGTGTGGTTGATGTCCATGTGAATGACTCACAGGTGCTTATATTTTGATCTTTCTTTTTACCTTGATCCTTTCCATCCTAAAACACTGATTTGCAAATCAGGCTGCTGCGTAAAGATTCATAGACTTGTTTGTTGCTAACATCACTCACAGTGATGTTGATTTTTTTTGTTTCTTCCCTTCATTGCCTATGTGCATCCGTTTAAAGACAGTGGAGCCTTTGAAACAAAACATTGTCCAACGAGCAATTTACTGTCCCTCGGTAGATTAAAGTATTTGTTATTTTATAAGGGACTGTTTGACGCTCTTACACTTTATTACGTTGCAACCCAGGGGTCTGTTTTGGGTCCGATTATCTTCTTGCTTTCACATATTTTCTCTTGTGCAAATTATTAGACGCTACAATGCTATTTCTCATCATCTCCATGCTGACAATGTTCAAATGTAATGTTCTTTCAAAGGTTCTGTTTTATATAAAGTGGCTTGTTTACAAAAATGCTGAACAGAAATAACAGAATATGTCAAAACTCAGACTGCAGGTTAAAAAAAAAAGTGAATTTGAGATAATAATCCAAACTTTTATCTTTTCTCATTTTGCTTAACAGTAGTTTGTGTTTGTTTGTTTAAACAAGTCAGCTTTGGATTGCCTTCAGACTGTGTGGCAAGACTTTTAACCAGGATCTAAAGATGGTCCAACATTACCCCAGTCTTGGCTTCTATTCACTGGTTGTTAGTAAATATTTACTCCATGGTCATGCTATGCTAAAGCATAGCACGACCATACTGAGGTCAAAGGGTCAGAAGTTAGTGTAGGCTCACCCACTCAATTTAAACTCGTGGGGATCGGATGTTTCTGGTTGTCACTAAAACTGTGGAAGTCTTTCCCACTTTTATATAATTTCCAACATTGTGCTCCTGTTTCTCATAAATGCCTCAAAGTCATGCCGATATGCACTTTGTTCAGGTGTTCCTTTGTGATAGCCCTCTGATGCCTCCTTTACTCTCAAAGTCCAAGTGATTCATCACCTGACTCAAACTAAATTATATGCTTATTTTAATTAAATGAAAAGGGCAGAATTAGACTAAAATCGAAGCTGGTGTCATGCAAATATAAGTTGTTGGGTCCTGTTTTAACCCCACAATAATCTTTGGGCCCCATTTTGGAACTATCTGCAAAAATCAGCTATTCAACTTGGCATCAGCTGAGAGAGGAGAAAGTGTTGGTCAGCATTCTGTAAGCCAGTATCAGTTCAAATTGCTAAGTAAGTGCTTGCCAAGGCATTTTTCCGGTTCCCACTTTGTATTTTCTTGATCTCTGTGTACTGTTTGCATGTACTGCTCAGTGGTTCCGAGTTCAGTCTTCATAAGGAGGCTTGTGTGTTAAAATTAAATGTCTGCTCCTTTTGTTCTCTTTTTTTCTCCAGCTCATTATCCAGACTCCGGCTGGGCATGCTCCAAGTTGGAGACGTGAAGCAATAGCCTAGATTTTCATTTTTGCGACAGCCCCTCCTTTTCTTATTCTCTGTCAGCACTTTCACAAGTTCACCCTACAGAGCTTTTTTTTTTTTTTCCAAGATTGCAGTGAAATGGGAAATGGTCATCTGTTTGTGGCTGGGAGTGACTGACAGAGTAGAACTTTCTTCTTCTTTTCAGTAGTTTAAAACTCTTGACTATTTCTTGGCCAAGCTTTCTTTATGTCGCTGCTGAGCAAACCGTGAATCTAACGTGCTGTTTGCCTTTTTTTTTTTGAATGAATGAATGAATACATTTAACATCAATTTGAACATCAATTCCTGACCCTGACCATTTTTGCAAATTGCATTTTCTCCTTTTTGCATGGTAACCTGGAGCATTTCTAAAAGTTCCATTTTCAGTGGCTCCGAGCACTGTTGCTTTGTAAATGGACCCCCAAATCAAAAAACAAGTTTTGTGTTTGCACTTAAAAAAAACTGTGGTGTAAATAAAGCCTCAATTTTCATCCAAATATTTGTATATTTGTCCATCACAGGTGTAAAAAGAAATATCTTAATGGGGTATGAATTATTGTTGGTGTCATTGCTGTCCTTATAAGATATTTTAGATGAAAAAACTCAAAAGCCTGTGTTTGAGCATGAGGAATTGGGTCTTCTTTCTCACTCAAAGCCTGTAGGCTGTCGATCCTGTGGAGAACCAAGCTGTGCTCCGTCATGTTTTACAGGACATAGTGCCAGACCTGATTTCAGACCTGCAGCATGATCCAGAATGGGGGCTGTGTGTGTGTGTGTGTGCGTGCGTGCGTGCGCGCTTTGATGATTGCGCGATTGGCATGAATGTTAATATCAGGATACCACTGGTATTGACCTAAAATGGCTTTATTTTGAAACGATGGCGTTTGCTAAAAAAATTAAAATGCTTGCCAACACCCGGCCATAAAATGAGTAAATATGACAAAAAATAAGGACAACATTGGCTCAGCAGAGCCATTTTAAGTAGGATGGATTTTGTTTTTTAGCAAATGAGATATAAATACAGCTTATATTTCTGGTCCTAATATGAAATAGTTTATCTTTGTGCTTTCACATATGTTTGAAACTTCTATTGCTATCCGTGGGTTGCCACTGAAAAAGTAGGAGTATGCAAAATAATGCATTAATCCCACTACAGGAGAGACATATTAGAATGTAGACATGCTCATGTGTAAGTAACAGTGTTGAACCAAACAACAAAATCACCAAGTTTTGTTAACTGTGGCTATTGAGTGCTACATAAACAGTTTATTACCTCCCCCATTCTTTATATCATTTTAAAGTATTCCAAGTTGATACTATGGACATAAAAGTGTAAAAGTGTAATTTGAATAAAAAAAAAATAGTACCTTGCTTGTACTTTTTCCATTTTGACTGATATGAATACAGAAAGCACAGGTTAGCTAATGTGGTAAAGCTGTAGGAGTGATTTTGCGAAGACCGGAAAGAGCCCTGTGTGTTTTCAGTCGTGTTTCACCATTCATGCATTAGAATGTCAGTGAGGCTGTGCTCTGTTTCACTTGTCTGTGTTTTGTGTCCTTGTAGAGCCACCATAGAGGAAGTGGAGGGGGATGTGTGCGAGTTGGAGTCCAAGCTTGACAAAGTGAGTACCACCCATAAAAAACACTGACTAACTGTTTATTCGCCCCACTGTAGGAACTAGCAGCTAGAAAGGTTTTTGTGCCTGTGAGTGAAGAGCGAGAGGTTTCTCAGGTAGTATCCCCTTGCAGGTTGTCCTCAAGGCTCAAAACACACACTGTTTAAGGATATCATATCATGACCTTATTGGATAGATTCCAGTTGTGTTGCCTGAAAGACTGAGCAGTGAACTCCAGAGACATTAGCAGAAACTATTTTCCTTCCTTGAACCCCCTTTGGTAGATACTGTCAACTGCAGAAAAGCAACGTCCCACAAGAGCTGCATTTGTGGAGATGCTAGACTTCAAACACTAACTGTAATTTGTGTAATGTGAGGACAGAGTATTCACTTGCTGCCTAATTTATTGCACCCACCATCAAATTAATTGATCGGCTCATGATTTACGTTGCTTGTCAGTGGTCTAACTCCTCTGACTGATTGATTTCAATGCTGTGCATGTGAACAATGTAAGTGCTTCTGTTCTTCAGAAATATCCATGTTAATGTAATTTAGATCTGTAATGATGACTTTGTGTTTCAGATGTACCAGTGAGTAAATACCAACTGTTTGGTTTCCTTTATTCATAAGAACTTTATAATTATCTTCTTTGCATTACTGTTTTTTTCCTTCAATGAAAATCATAAACTTAAAAAATAAACAGCAAAGTAATGATTGTGTACTATTGTACTTAATATGGTACCTATGAAACTAAAGTGAAAAATAATTAAGATTTAGGTTTCAGTTTGTGTCAAAGACTCTTTCGTTTTATTGCAAATTGCTCTCATGGGAGATTAGCCATAAGGCAGAGCTCACCTCAAGTTCTCACACACAAATGCTGCCTCATGCCAAGAAAAATAAATTCATACATAGCATCTTGACAATCCTTGAGAAACTGAAAGTAGATGTCACATCGAAAAAGCATATTACTGCACCAGTGTCAGGGTTTGAACCAACACTGTTTAATCTTTAGAAAAAAATAAAATAATAATACATTTTATTTGTATAGCACTTTTCAAAACACTCAAAGACGCTTAATATGCTTAATATATCTTAACCTCGTCACTAAAACTGGACATCAATCTAAAAGTATGAAAATCTTTGAGTTGGCCTCATATTGAACATGTTTTAGTTTTTATTATTATTATTATTATTACATTAGATCCATTATTTCATTTATTATTCTTCATTATTTAGAACTGTTAAGGATTGGAATAAATATTCAGAATGAGTGGTGACTTTTCATATTTGTTTGTTTGTTTATTTATTTATTTGTTTGTTTTTTTGTTTGCTTATTTGTTTGTTTTGCTTGTTTGTTTTTGTAATAAAAATAAAACTAGTTAAGCCTTTGTGCCCCTAAAATTACATTTGGACTTGCAGTTAACTGTTTGACAGTTCTTTCTGACATGGTGATAAACCAGTCAAACCCCAATTCATTGTCTCTGGACTTGCAGAGTCTCCTCCTCCTCCACCCACCTCCTCCTCCTCCTCTTCCGTGACTCAGTCCCAGTCTCACTTCCTCTCCGGTTCTTGCAGATTCAAACCTACGAAAGAGTGGGTGTGGCTGTGATAATGTGCGCTTCAGTCCTGATATGGGTGGAGTTGTGCTAAGAGATCAGAGTTACACTGGAGTTTTCTTACCTCTCTGACCAGTACGCGCACAACCAGACCGAGTTGAAAGTACTCTGACGTTTAACAGTGTTCACACTGAATCTGCAATCATATTTAAAAAAAAAAAAAAAAAAAGCACCCAAAGCAAGGGGAGAACTCCAGGTGTGGGTGTCAGCCCTCTGAAGATGAGAATTCACTGTTGTTTGATTTTTCATCTTGGAGTTTTACCAAATTTAATCTTTGTACTGTGCAGTGTGGGGGACAGGAGGAGGAATTAACTGCACCCGTCTGTTTGCCTCACGTCTCACTGAAGGGACAGCCTGCTATTATTAGGCTCTCCCACAGTTAGAGCGGAGTGAAAAAAAAAAAAGCTTAGGTACTGCTATTTTTCACAGTCTACACTGTGAAATTGAGTGTATTGATGAGCAATACACTCCACACAGTAAAGTAATTCCGGTAAAGTTTGATTTCAATTTTAATGTGGACTTTTAGGAGTCCTCAGACACATCAACACTATGCAATATGAGTGTGTGTCTGTGCTTTTGTTGGACCTGTCTTGGAAGTATCTTTTTTTTTTTTTTTTTTTTTTTTTTTTAATCCAGTGTTTCCTGAGTAAGGCCCATTTTACACTGCTTGTGTTATGGATCCTGAACGGATGTGCAGCAGAGCAGGAGTTACAAGCGTAGATATATGGCCATAGATATGTATATGGCTACTAGCATTGTAATAGACGACTGTATTTCAACTGGATGTATTTTACTTGTGACTCCGCAGCTGCAACAGAGTCACAAGTGATCTGACAGCGGGTCTATTTTCTCCACATACCGCAGCCAACACACCAGGGATTGAATGAAAGATGACGGACTTCTAAAGCCACGCACGACTGCATGCTGGTCTTTCAAAATAAAAATTCCCCCTTGCACTCCCCAGCGCATATGCATTTGGTGGGGATGGCAAACCTCCGGTGTGGAGATCTGGATCTGGTGGAAATCCAGTCATTAATTGCGATGAGAGCTAATTCTTGTAGGCATGCATCTATGCTTGTAGCTCCTGCTACATGACGTAATGTTCCGCTGCGCATCCGTTCCGAATCCCTAACGATCCCTAGTGCAAAATGTTCCTCAGACTCTCACCCTTGCAAACATACTTTGCTTAAACTGGCTTTGAAATAGTGGTTTCCATTCTCAGAACACACAAATCAGCATGTTCTCATCTGTTAATGTTTTCATTGCTGGCAAATTAACTGCTTCTTCTTTGGTTAACAAGCTTCTGCTTATCCCTTCTCTTGTTCTGTTTTTGGACAGTCGGTAAAATGGTGGATGCATCACTGATATGCTACACAATATTTAGCTACCTTCTGTTTTCCCTTTTGAAGAGTAGTTGTCCATTCATCGATCTTTTAGATAATGCTTTTTTATCTCAGGTGGTTGGAGTTAATCCCAGTTGGCTTTGGGCAAGAGCACGTTACTCCCTCTACGGGTTGTAAGTTGCATCTTTTTTTCGATGCGCAGACGGAACTCCACCATCGATAAACCAGCGACAGACCTGAGACTTGTTCTGTAAAATTATTCGTCCAGCTCTGGCCGTCTGGTTTTTAGCCCATAATTAGCCTTCTTTGATTACTTCACTACATCAACAGTCTATCTGCTCTGCTCACAATTTTCTTACAGTATGAGCTCTCTTTCTGCTGGTCTGTTTCTAATCTTTAGTTTAAATTCTGTGTAGCTTCATCATTTTAGTGACGTGGTTTGCTCTGTCAGTTAAAAGCTAAATGCCATTGTTGAGTCAGAGATTTTTCCATTTTTCAGTGGTAATCAGAATCTGTTTTTGGTGGTAACTGGCTTTCGTGTTTGGGGCTGTTTTTCTCTGCTGAAAATAATTTAGTTGCTCATCAGACATTTTGATAAACAGCATTATATTACACAATCCTGAAAATTTGACTCATTTTTATTCCCTTGTAGATTTAATGTTCACTTGCAAATCCTACTTATTTGTGTAGTAATACTGTGTTTTAGTTAACTGATTTTTATCAGTGAAGGAAGTTGTATTAAGTCAGCGTTTGTCATGAGGTTATTCAGTTACTTGGACTAAAAGCTGTGTGTTATGTCTTGTGTGGGAGTGGATGCAGGCCAGGGTTTGATGTGAGTTTATAGAGCCTCGAATTATCCTTTCCCTCAATGCGTCAGAAGGAAAAGAAGCGTCTGTTTCTAATTGCAAGCATGAAGCATCTTGTGTTTTAGCATTAGTCTTCTCCTCTCCACCTCCAGGTTCCACCAAATCTGTGATTCCTGAATTTATTTTTAGCAGTAAAACCTCCACAGTTTTTAATCAGTGTATGCCCTGAAGAAATGACCAGCACAGCTTCTGTCATCTCTTCACTCAAGTATTATATCCTCAGTCTTCTGCCTCCTTTCATATCTAACCTTTTTTTCTTCCTTGTTTCTTTTTTCCCCCCAGTTGGTGAAGTTGTGCATTGGGATGATCGATGCTGGAAAAGCTTACAATGCAGCCAATAGGCAGTTCGTTAATGGAATCCGTGAGCTCGCACAACAATCCACCAAAGACGAAGTCATTGAGGTAAACGGCAAATATTACAGTCCCAGGTTCACTAAGTTGCTGTGGGACATTGTTTGGCCTGCTTAGTGTTACCCTCCCTTCAGTCTGTAAAATTACAATAAATTGTAAATTCAATGAAATAAACTAAACACCTCAGGTGTTCATATGTGCTGTTCCCTAAGTGCTGTGTGTGTTTATGACTGATAAATTGCAAAACGGATAGACGTTTTAATGCAGGCCTGGTTATTCGACCTGTGCTGTTTTGTGTGTGTTATTACCTTTACTGCCTTTTTCTCACCAATCATCTCTGTCCTGTTTCTCTCTCCACAGTCCAGTCTCACAAAGTTTGCCGAGAGCCTGCAGGAGATGATCAACTATCACACGGTATACTGTCACTGACATGTGAAACCGGATGTATCGTCAGTATTTTTTACCCCTTGTTGCAGCTGGCCGATGACAAAGCCCACAGGCTTATGGTCTGGACCAGCTCTTAAGCTGCCAGAGTTCATATTTATGGCTGGGAAAGACGGCATGCAGAGAAAAATGGGTCTGTGTGGGGAGGGCTGAGGAGAAGGAGAAGCAGATAATAGAGAAGGAACAATTTTTAGGTGCTTAAAGGCTTTTCCTTATGGTTGAATGTGAAGTAGCTGTAATAAGCAGCTCCGAGATGGATTTCATATTGCTGTTAAAAATTTGGAGAATGTTGATGAAAATGTGCCTGCCTGTGAAGCAAGCACACATTGTTTTTTTTTTTTTCTTAAACTTTTTTCCCCATTGAAGACAGTCAGTTCTAAGATATTCAGAATTTTCCATTGTAAACCGCAGCCTGGTTGTCAACAATGAGCTGGGATTTCCTCTCACATAAAAAAGATAGTGACTTAGTTCTTCCTCTGTAAAAGAGAGGAGTTTCCTGTCCTATAAAATGTTCTCACTGCATCTCATGTTGTGGACTTTTAAAACACATTTTGCATGACTTAAGTAAAAGCATAGTCATTCTTTGGTCTCTTTTATGAGGCGAGTGTCAGTGTTTATTCAGCTGAAATAGTGGAACTTCATTATTGTGTTGGCTTTTGACTGGTTTTGGTAAAATAGACGAATATAAACTACATCCAGTCATAATATCTCAGATGGTGTGTGTGTGTGTGTGTGTGTGTGTAGGTAGGTTTTTTTTTTCTTTCTTATTCTTTGGTCGGGGGGGGGACTCCACAAGGAACCCAGAAGGGCACATTTGATGTGAAGCTGCTCCTTCCCAGAGTCAGTTTGTTTGTCCCCTCACTTGCCAATTGGTACTAGACATAAAAATCACATCTAAAAATGACGACACAACTTTTCTTTGACCTTCTATTAAGGCGCAGAGAGAGGACATGAGGTCAGCCAGAGGCTTTTACTCTGCCTCATGCTGAGGAGTAAATACATTTTCCTAACTGGATTGTCCTTGTCAGGCTTCGTCTCTGTGAACTCAGAATAATATGTTCAGAGAGAATTACCAGCCAGCATCGTGCTGTCCTGCCTTTCGTGAGGTTGTAGGAATATATACCCCCCTTTTCTTGTGTGAAGATTTTAGTGATAGATATGTTATTTGTACGATGAAACTAATTTCACCATCAAAGACACATCCTCTTTGTAATGAGTTAATTTTGATCAAATATTTTTTACAGTTAATACAAATCTTTAAATCAATTATCTGATAATAAATATTGAAAAAGAGCTTATGTTTGATATGACTGATCAGAGAAGATGAGCTGTTGTATTGTTTTCTGAACTTATTAATGAGCTGCAGTTTAGAAAGAATGCAGCGGTTTGGTTTTAGTTGACCAAGTTCTCCAAACGTGTTCCCTAAAAGCCTCCAGGAGTCACAGTGCGGGCCTGCGATTGTTACCAGTGGAGACTGCGGTCTCATCAGCTGACTGTCAGATAGGGTTTTTGCCACTCAGCGATCCTTCGGCACATGATCTGTTCAAACACAGTGCTCAATCTGTTCGTCACTGGTAGCCTCTCTTGGCCACACTGCTCATATTGTCTGTTCTGACTGCAGGACTGCACTAAAAGCCCCAGTTAAAGTGCCCGTGTGGCGTTTTGCTGGATAGCTCACTTTCAAGGAAGCATGCAGGTTAAAGAGGCTATGACTCACAAACAGGAATAAGCAAATCACGTCATCTCTCGTGTTTGTCTTTATGAGGGGGGTTTACGGAGTCAACTTGTTTGTGTAAATTTAGCAGCTTAATTGCAGCCTGTGATGTTAAGAAACATCCAGTTACAGAAATGCTCAATGCTGACTTGCAAATTATGCTATGACCTGGAAAAGGAGTTTCCAATTATCAGCATTTTGTAGATGCGAAACACATTTTAAAATGTTGCAGACATTAGTTTTTCTTCTGTGTGCAGAAGTTTACACTTAATTTTCTCTCTCTGTCTCTTCACAGATACTATTTGATCAGGCCCAAAGATCAATCAAGACCCAACTTCAAACATTTGTCAAAGAGTGAGTATGAATTGTCTTTGTATAGTTAATTATGGTTGATTTTATATCCGAGTTATCAAAGCTTTTGAAGAATAGCTCATATTAATTTTTTTTTTTTTGGTGTCCTCCTGCTGTGATGACATCTGCCTCTATTCTCAAGTCAAAAAGACCTGAACTTTGTGATTTTTCTTTATCACAAGTCTAGGGGAAATAACTGAAAAAAAAATACAATTAAAGTGCACACAAGGATGAATGGAATATGTGAGGACATAAAATTATATGGGATATTTTCTATTTAAATGTCGACCTTGCATCTCCTTTTTCTAAGCCTTCTAATACAGCTCAGAAATGTCCCCGTGTAATTACAGGAATCAGTTTCCACTTTGGTTTATTTCATTTATAAGGATTAGCAGTGCTTGCCCCTGGCATACCACAGCTAAACACCCACATCAGCAGCCACCATACTTTAGAGTGAAAGCTGGGAAATATGCTTGTTCACATTTAACCTGAACCTTGTACCATTCAACGATGACATAAGGAAAAAAAAAAAAAGACCAAAGAACGAAAGTGGGACACTCAGTCTGAGCATGTCCTCCAAGAAATTCTTGTGTGTTATAAGAAGGGAAAAAGGTTTATGAACTCACCTTTGACCTTTGTGTGTTGCAGTTGCCTGACCGTATGTGTGTTGCTTTGTATTAAAGATAATAACTTCCTTAGGCAGCTCCACTAGTTGAAGACATTTGTCTGAATTACTGTGTTTGCGGATGTTTATTGCTAATACTTGTGAAAGTTTACTCTGTTCAGCTATTAGATTACTATCACTTGCCTACTATCATAGTATCCTCTTCTTCTTTCCTACGTTCAACAGTGATGCTCCATGTACGACCAGCAGTAATTTGCTGCAATTTGAGCTACAGTACCTTGTTTCAAGTATTCTTGTTTTTGTCTTGCTATCATTAATGTTGAAATAATGAAAATTAAAAAATAGTATCCCAAAACCCACTCCCTTTTTTTAAAATAGCTATGATACATTGATCCTTATCAAACTTATTTAAATCGTCACACTTGCCTATTTCTCTGCTTCTAACACTTGAGAATGTCCATGTGCTGCTTTATATGACCCGACCGCTGTTTCTGTTCAGAATAAATGACTTTGTTTTTTCTTGCTTCACAGTGATCTGCGTAAGTTTAAAGAAGCCAAGAAACAGTTCGACAAAGTTAGCGAAGAAAAAGAGGCTGCTCTCATCAAGAATGCTCAGGCTCCCCGCAACAAACAGCATGAGGTGGAGGAGGCCACCAACATCCTCACTGCCACACGCAAGTGCTTCCGACACATCGTCCTTGACTACGTCTTACAGGTACACCTAATTTTCTAAACAACTATATCAGCGTTTGAGCAACTGTTGCCAAATTGTAAATTAAACACATGCTACACTTTTAAAGACCCCATGAAGTGATGTTGGAGTGAAATTAATTATTTTTAAATTGTTTAAATCTTCTCGTTTCCTCTAAAGCACATGTGTTCCAGATTTACTTAACATGCTTTCCTGCTGGGTTGACTTGAAATCTGAGGCCAGTTAACTCATGATCAGGTTTAAGAAAACCAGCTGAGATGGTTTAAACTTTGTGAAATGTGTGTTGTCCTGCCTGTTATGCTTCAGGTATTAATGGTCAGAACGTGGGAAACTTTGGTCATGGAGAGGTCAAGACATGGACATACTATTTACAAAATTTAGATAGACTCTGGGGTTTGAAATTAATTGATATGGCCCCTGAGGAGCTCATAATAATACCCCTACTCCATCCAGCCACTGATACGAGGCAGGATGCCTCACTACTTTGTTTCAAATCGTAATCTTTAGGTACAGAAAACATTTCTTTTTGTCTAAATCTTGCATAACCTTGAAACGGTTAACTGTGTAATGAATATTACCCCATTTAAAGTAAGATTTATATTAAGATTGCTGACATTCAGCTTTTGAGTCGCAAGTTCAGAAAACAGCTGAGCTGCAGACTATCATGCACAAAATGTTTCCTACAACTTATTATGCTGAGTCAGGGTAAAAACGCTGATGTGACACGGAGAAGAATGAACCACAGCTGTGTTTGATTCTGTTGGAGGTCATCCACCTGTCTTGTTTCTACTGATCACATCAGAGTTGATTCAGCTAAAACAAAACACAGCAGCTCAGCACAGACAGTCATTGTAAATTTACGGCGGCAGTTTTTGTTTTTGCTCGGAAAAGTAACATAGAAATCACGGCACACTGCAGAACAGTCAAGTGTTTTTTTTTTTCTCTCCAGTAAGAAAAAAGTGATTTCGCTTCACAGCAGCTTCTGTGCACACCCAAGGCATAAAACAGATAATGAAACACAGTTGGAGAAAAGCGATTTTCGTTATTCAGGACAGTGATTTGTGCCACCAGGAAAACACTAGAGGAAGCACTAAATTAGAATATTGTAAGATGTATTTCTTTACTTTTCATTTATTTTTGGGATAAATTTACAATTAAATTCATAATATCAAGATCAAACGGTCAGGGATGGGTGAAAATTAGGTCAGGCTGGGTGGAGATTGCAATTTCATATTCTACACATCTGTCACTATGAAACACAATGTGTTAATAGTGGCACACCTTCACAGTGGCTGTACAGTAGTTTTTTTTCCCCCTTACGCACATGAATAGCAACTTTAATTCCCTTTTCTTCTTTCTCTTCTCCCCCGAAAATTTAACAGATAGCTTGAAAATAATATTGTCTCAGAATTTAAAGGAAAATATAATCACAATAATCCATGTATTGTTGATATGCCAGAAGGCATTTGCCTATAAATGTAGATTTTAGTAAATAATTTAATTGTACTTATCAGCAGGGCAAAAAAAAAAGCTTTCGGAACAAACTATTTCAAAGTCTACTTTGTCTTCTATACTGCTGCATCGATGTGAGGATATTTTATCAAAAACTCAATCCCTCTTTTTATCCACTTTTTCCTTCTTTTAGTTCTCACTCAGTATTAATTTGACCCACAGATCAAAATATCAAAGCCATATAACTCTGTCCTGTGATTTCATTGTTGTGCTCCTGTGCCCTCTGCTGCTCTCATGAATGACTGTGGTTTCCCTCAGAGCCACTGTTGACCCTGTTATTAACTCTCCATCTGAAACGGAGTAGACAAACCTACTGGTAGTTTACATCAGAATGAAATGGTCAATAGAAATGTGACTTTATGCCCAAGCAGCCTGCTGTTCTCACTCTTTCATGAAATGAAGGCCAACTGTGAGAATTCAGTTGAGCTTTCATCTTTGCCTTTTACTGATCTTATAGGAAATCTATAAGCTGGCTGCGAAATCAGCTGATTTAAACGGCTTTCATTTGAAGTTTTGTCAGCACTTTACAAACACAGCTTACGTCTGCCTGTTGCAATGTTTTTTAGGAAAAACTTGAAAAAAGATTTAAGCTTTGATTTCTTTTTTGTTCTTTTTATACTGCTTTTGTGGCATTTCTGCTTAATTATACAGTACATAGTTTACAGTGACATGCAAGATGGTAGAGGGAGAGGAAAATATAAGAGAGAAGTTGTAGACCAGACTTGCACTCATGACATTTTAAAAAAAGGAGCAAGTCTTTTTCACCCTTATGTGCCACGTAGTGCTGGATCATAAAATGTGACCCTTTCAAAGTGAAGGGCTTGTCCAGTTGACTATTGGTGGATTCCAGAAACAACATGATACAACTGCAGTAATGTAAAAATACCTTATGCAATAAAAGGGGATAATAAAAACATTGAACTTTAGCCTGACCACAATGTCATCAATCCTAGCAGAGGAACTTTCACCTCAAATATAAATACAACACAGACAAGCAGAACAGTGGACCGTCATTATTGTAGAAAACCCTTTTGCAGGCCTGATTACTGACAAATGTAGCTTCGGATTTTCCTCATGGTTTACATAGAACAGTCAACAATTGCTACAGCTTAGCAACAAATTGCCAACTAATTGCTGTCAAGTTTTGCTTGTGGCTGCTGTGTTGCCACTCTGCCTGTGAAATTACCGTCATTTAGGCGCCTCGCTCCAGTCAAAACTGCTAATTGACTGTAATCAGGGGGAGGAGGGGGCTTGTTAAACTAGTGATGCTTCAGTGATTGTGGCTTGGAGATGGAAAAATAAGCTCCCTTCTCAGGATGGGAGTCAACATCTGTGTGTGTAAACAAGCTTGGTTAGTGTCACTTGAGAAAATGCAGGAGTTAAACTTTTTACCGTGTGTGTTGTGAACCAGTAACCAGTGAATCCAGACAAATCCGTAAGAATAAATGAAAGTGTTGAAGTGATTCGAGGGACCTTGTTTTCCCCTCAGTGCTATGTTCATCGCCACGCCCAGCCAATGACTCGACTGTTACACAGCAGTTATTGCTGTTGGGACAATAAAAACGAAGCTCATGTTTCAGTCTCAGTGCCTCACGGTTCCACTACAGCATGCCTCTACGCTCTCCAACGATAACATGAGATAACCTCAAAGACCAGCTGAGCAGCATGGAAGCAGCTAGTTTAACAATGAGGAAGAGTTTACACACAAACACACACTCAGAGAGACTGTGAGACAGCAGGGCATGGGGGACAGTAGATGATCCAATCTTTCCAGGACTCAGAGTTAAGAATGAGGCACAGGGCTCCCCCTGGTGCTCTGGTGCTGAACCATTCTGACCGAAGCGGTGAGAGATTTGGTGACTTTATCAACCTCACTAAAGCTCCTTTCACACCGTCTTTATATCTTTCATATCTATGCTATTTTGTTTTATCTCCTGTTTTTTTATTTCGTTTGTTCTTATTTCATATATCCTTCACAAGCGTCTTTGTTTCTCTACGCTTTCTCTTTGCGTTTTTCTCTCATAATCAAATTGTTGATGCACATTTGATTCCCTGCGCTCTTGCTGTTTCTAGTTTACAATATATTTAATATAATTTGTAAACATGTACTGTAGCTGCAACAGTCACCATTTAAGTCTCTAGTGATTTTTTTCAGTCCGTCTCAAAATTACAGAATAAAACTCTGAATGTATTCTTCAGTTTGGATGTGCAACATCAGCTCCTCCTTACTCTGTTGTGTTTGTTTATTCCAGATAAATGTGCTTCAGTCCAAGAGAAGATCAGAAATCCTGAAATCAGTAAGTTTGCTTCCTGACATCTTGAGATAACTCACACCTAATCCTGTGAGCGTTTGGAATAATCTCAATCTTTTTTCACAGATGCTGTCCTTCATGTATGCCCACCTGACTTTCTTCCATCAAGGTTATGACCTCTTCAGTGAATTGCAGCCTCTGATGAAACAGCTGGGAGGACAGGTACAGACATCTCCACACACAAACGTCTCCAAGATGCATACCATGAAACCAGCATGCTGAAGGCTGGAGAAATCGTGTCCCCGTCACAGGAAGTGACTGACCTCTGTGGATATTAATCTGGACAGTAAAACAAATTTCAGATTGCAGTATTTTTTGGATGGGCAGTTAAGTTTTTTTTTTTTTTTTTTTTTTTTTTTAATATAACGATTTGAAACGTCAATAATAAGCATTTACAGACACTGCATTACATCCTGAACTAAAGTAACTTTGCTGCCCATTGTGTAGGGATCTTGTCGTTTTTCCTACTGATTGACCGCACTTGTTATATAAAGATAAAAAATAAACTCTTGCAACATAAAGAAACATGATGCTATTTTCAGAGCAGAAACGGAATTCGTCGCAGCTGAGTTTACATACCAAAGCACTGTCATGAACAAACAAGTTTCATTACGTTGGCAATTGTTTGATTACCTTCAACAGCATTATTGTCCAAAGCCTTGTCAAGATAAACATTGTGCTCACACATGGGTTCAAGTTTGCAGCGGCACAATGAGGGAGTAGCACAACTTGTGGCAACAGGTGGCTGTTTTTCTTTGTGCAGAATGCAGCTGCTGTTGATCAGTTCAGCTGATTTCTGGGGAAAAAAGCCTGTTTTTGAGAAGTTTTTTCTTAGATAGCCCCAGGAACTGAACTGTGATATTAAGTATGGTTGCCATTTCTGTGTTTGCTGTAGACTTCTGTTTGTTATCATGCAGGAATCTATTAGATTTATTCTGATTGAATGCCATTACTGTTCTTTGAAAGTGACAATAAAATAATGTATACAAGCAACTGTCCGACCACGAATGCAGCTGCAGTTTGATCTCCTGCCTTCACTTATAAATTAACCTACTCGTGCGTTGTGTATGTTTTTTTTTTTTTTAATTTTGTTAATGTGTGCGTGTGTGCAGTGCGTACAGAGCTATCTTCTAATCAACTGAATTGCACAGTGGCGTATGTTTCTGCGTGCATCCTCTGATAAACAGAGCCTTCCCCCCTGAGCGACAATGCAGCCTGCATGTGACTTTTAGATGACTATCAGAGTGGAGCTGCTGTTACAGTCAGCAGGAATGAGGAAGAAAAGGGCTGGAAAAGGGTTTTCCCACAGTCACACACAGGATTGACAGAGGAACTGAGCAAACATGGCAAGGAGATCAATGAATGATGCTCGAGGTTGTGGAGTTAAAGGTTTCGAATCCAGAGAAGAAGAGGAATACTTTTTTCAGATGGAGCGTGTCTGTAGCACGAGGAGACACGAAGGATCAGATAAGTGATGCGGACTTCTGAAGGAAGCCTGGAAACATATTTCTGTGACATTTGAAACCTAAAAAGGAAGGAAATGAACAATTAATTGATGTCCATTTATTTTATGAGAAAAAAACAGGTATTTTCAGATGATGGAAGAGTCGGAGCTGCCGTTCTCTAATCTCAGTTTGCAATAGACAGCCGATACTTTCTCACTCTCATGCACTGAGTTGGAGACATCTGACTGTGCCGATATCTTCACTCAAAGTGGAGAAGAGAAGCTGGAGCACAGATTTTTAGAAAGGGATAAGAAGCTGAATATGATCTCAAAGCAAAAAGTGACTGCAGCAAAATGGAAAGACATGGACTGTGAGCCTCTGGCTCTGCTTTTCAAAAGACAGAAGTAGAAAAAAACAAAGGATTGTGTGAGGAAAAAGGCAGAGAATCGAAAAAAAAAACCTTTTTTAGAAACCAGACCCTGAAAGGGGGAGGGGGAAAAAGCAGGGTTGGTTTTCAAGTGATGAACAACTGGAGTAAAACTGTGCTGTGGATTATAAGCCTGTCACACTGAATTTGGAGCAGGACAAAACCAAAAGGAGAGGAAGATCAGAGGCTGAGCTGTGGGAAACAGCAACAAGAGGATTGTGCATGCGGTGTGTCTTTTTTTGCTCTCCATCATGAAGCTGAAGAAGGTGGAGAGGCTGTGCAGGGAGGTGTGGAGGAGCTGTCAACAGGTCTGAAAACACAACTTGATGCCTGTCATTAACAGTTATCACCGTGTCAAAAACTGCTCACAGAATGCTTGAATGTTTTAATCCTCAGCTGTAACTCAGAAGATGATGGTTGATGGTTTATACTGAAGTAGAGTAAAATCTGTCTATAATAGTGATTCTACAGTGTTTCACTGCCATGTTTCCCCGTTTGTTTTTTTTCCAGATATGCATCAACATGCAACAGCTTTTCTAGTTGTTTAGACACGAGTGCCTGCTTTAGTATATAACACCTGGTAATAATTTGAAAAATCAATCATTCCATTTATGGCAGACCAGTCATACACGTCATTAGACACTAGTTTTCCTTTCTCATTTTTGCTGAGTTGCTTTGTATGAACTTCAAGTTGGAGAAGCTGTTCAGTTTTTTTCTGCCTGTGTGTGGGGCTCATGTGAAATATAAACTCATTTATGTCTGAAGCAACTTTTGTGTTGTTCCCTCCTGGTCATGTATGTTTGAGTTTTTTTGATGGATGCAGCTTGAGTTCACCTTCTGTTGTGTACTTCTGATGACCATTAAATTTGACTCTTTAATATAACAATATAATTTATTATTGTTTAAATGAGTGTGTGTGGGATCAGCTTTAAATGGGTCATTGCTGCACATGTGACACTTTGTATCTTGCTGGTCTAAGGCATGACAAATATTTAGTAAATCAGTTAAGTGCTTTAAGTGCTGTTAGCTTGCTTTTGGTAGGATGCTTTGCCAAAATTTGCTACTCTTGTCATGGTGATGAGATTTTTGCGGCTGTCACAATGATCAAAGTTTCCAATTGCTGATTTAAATTATGATTTTTATTCTACATTTTGGCCCTATATGTACAGTAGCTTGCTATGCTCCATTTCCACGGTGCCTGCTCAATACAGGATGCCTCTTTCTAAGTATAGCATATTTCGTTGATTATATCTTTTATGGAACAGAGCCTCAGGATTGAAGTCATGTGAGTTTATTGAATGTTCTCATTCAAAAGGAAGTCTTGGATCTGTTCAGTTAACTACGCCACGTGCCACTGTACTTTTGTGTAATATTTTCATTTAAACTACACTGTTGTATGTGCTGGATGAAAGGTTTCTGAGATGATTGCTTCAGCTGAGGGGCCTGTGCAGTCAGAGAGAGAAAATAGTGACGTTAAAGCGAGTCAAAATATGTACATAGCTGCCTAAGCATGAAATGACAGGCCTGTCATTTGAGTTACAGGTATAGACAGACAGACAACTAGGATAGAATTGGACTGGATTGGACTAGCTGTGGAGCAGCAGGGGAAAAACATTTCCCATCCGATGTTATCAGTCTGCTGCTCTCCTGTCCACCCATTTCCTCTCTAACAAAACAAAAGAACCGGCTCTCTTCATTTGGCTTTCCTTTGCCTGTAGCTGTCATATACAGTAGCAACATATTCACATATTTCCATGAGCGTCATAATACTGCAGGTTTTTTCTTTTAAAAAGTAGTTTTACTCTTCTGCGATTGCCATTTATGTTAAACTTATGGTAACTGGTGTTCAAAATTCTTGAAGAAAACAAAATATGTTTCAAAATAATAAAGTATTTCATCTTTGAAGGCCTTTTGCATTCTAGATTTTCTTTTATAAAGATAATAGACAATAATTAATTGAGGTCTATTCAAAAACAGAATAAAAATATGCCGGGCAGCTAAATATTATATCTTTTAAACTGCAGTGCTGTTGTTGAAGCAGTTTTCTAATGAAACCTCAAACTTTACTCACCTCGTGATCATGGTTTAAAACTCCCAATCATTGACCCACAGTGACATACTGAATCTTCTGTGTTTGAGGCTTCAGACGTGCTGCTTTGTTTCACATTGCAGCAACAGAGCATCTGAGAGAGACAGAGTAGATTTCACTGCTTTGAGGCAAAATGGCACATTTTCATAGTCACCCTGTGACCTCCAGCACTTTTTTTATTTTATAAATCTATCAGTTTCTGCTCAGCTGAAAATATGTATTTTTTTCCCTCTCTTTATGCGATTTACACTGCATTTTGCTGAGAGGGGAAAGTATGTCTTGGTATGATGTGGTCTGCAAAAAAATGTTTGTTTGCTGAAATTATTTCTACTCTCAAAAGGGAAATAATGAATGATCGGTACACTTGGTTACATTCACTTTACAATGAATGTTGGACATTTTAATTGAAACCTTATACTTATTTCCTGTCAACTCTGACAGGATTTAACATGCTTACTTCTCATAACCATTATTCCTGGACAGTTTATGCTATTTACAAAATGTATTAACTGCTAGAAAGCAGTGAAATATTTCTTTATGTTAAACCTTATCTCCCGGCTCATTGTAAGTTTCTATTAATCCTACAGACAGCCATGGCAGGAGTCAAAATTACGTCTTGAGCTCTCAATTCCAGATGTTTAGAAAGTCATTTTTTGCGGTATTGTGCACATCATTCACTAATTTTCTGCTTTATAAGAATTGATAGACCAAGATGCGTCTTCAGTAGGTGCACTTCATGTCCAGACAAAGCTGAGCCATTTGCACATGCTGTTTAGGGTAAATGTATACAAGCAGTCGGTTTGGAGAGCTTGACTAATCACTTATTATGTGTTTTGCAGTTGGACCAGCTGGTGGTTGATGCTGCCAAAGAGAAGAGAGACATGGAGCAGAAACACTCCACCATTCAACAAAAGGTGCATACACATTCACAATATGTCCTCATGTTCCCTCAGTTTTGCAAAACCTGTTCAAAGCACATGCACACTACATTAGCCTTCACTCCTGGTAGACACTTCCCAACATTAGACATTAGGCTGCACAGGGGTGAATGACAGTTGTTGTCTATCCAGCATGAAAAACACAAACCCTGCACATATCTCCTGTGACTTGGGAGCTTCTAGATCTTCCGATTTTTGGCCACAGTGTGTTTATTATTGTTCACTTTGCAATGAAAATAAAGCGCTGTGACATGGTTCAGCAGGGTTTACTTGGCTGATATATCATCACTCCTCAGCCGTGCAGAAATCTCAAATAGTGATTCTTCTGATTATTAAATGTATTTTTTTTTATTAAATCTAGAATGTTATGCACTTGACTAATAACTACACAGTCAGAAGTGTTAAGACAAATTTAAAAGAGTAATTGTTTCATTAAAGTAATTCTCATTGGCCAATGTTAGATTCACGGTTATGTTGCATACTCTGAAAAAACACACTACATCCACATCCACACCCTTGCTCTTAAGCTGTCTTTTGGAGTGGGTTGGAGTCCTTGACACTTCGACAGTCGGCTCATTTCACATTATTATCTGATTGAAGTTCAACCTTGAGATGCTCACTCCTTGGTAGTGGATGTGTTTCTGTCAACAACAGTTGTGTGTGCTTTATAACAGTGTTTTGGAGACTTCATTGAGCTGATGGTTGTGTTACACCGTCATATACTGATCTTTTAGCTGCTGAGCAGTCTGTATCTTGCTACAAGCCCGTGAAGATAAATGCGTGGGCTGACTCGTTGCCCAGTGGCCTGTGGGCACGTTCACACTAACTGTGCACCAACCAAGCAAGGTTAAGAATAGAGGTCAGAGTGAAAACAACATTATATAAGTATTAACGTAGGAGTGACTTAAAAGCACACATAGTTTGATCTCCTTGTTGATTTTGTTCCAAAGTGGCCACCCTTGATCCCGAAGCGGTACTATGGGATTGTGAGCAGTCTCGGTTGATTAACTCGGGTCATGACAGGAACGTGGAGCCTTGGCCCTCTCAGCTATGTGTTAAAAAAACATTTCAAGCTCAATTCAACTTCAGAATCATTCAGTTTGTTATTGTTTGTACAGCTAAAATCTGGACAATTTAACCCTTGTTAACCATTTAAATTAATTACTAGTAAAAATAAATAATCCAGCCTTAAGAATTTTAAAAACTACAGTGTGAACTCAAAAGGTATCCAAGTTGTGTCTGCCTCGAAGAACTTTAAAACTGAAGACATGCATTGTAACTCATCATATCATTGAATGGAGGTGGTACTCCAGTGTCAGGTGTAAGGTGATATACAGTACGATGGTGATCTCAGCTACTAGCCCATGCATTATTGACGGCTTACGGAAACCCATTTCTAAAACACAAGCTTTGGTTTCAGTGTGCTCTCATCTTTGTCTACTACCTTTAAAGACCCTGAATATAGTTAGTGACTCATACAGGCAAAGCAGGGATCAGATATTTGAAATGATGTGTCGTTTTTAAGCTTTCATAATGACACTTGATTTTCTGGTGATTTGATAATCCCTCCAGTGAATTTTCACTCCTGATCTCTTGAGAGTTTTCTGAACCTTCAAAAGAGTCGAGTTGAAGGATGATGTCTGATATTATGTAACAGCGTGTGTGTTGGTTGTTTAATTAACTTTACCTTTAATTGCACATCATTAACTCCAGACAGCATCTGCCCATGTCTTTCCCAGCTGCTGTCTACCTGTCAGGGCTGTTTGTCTGTGTCTCTTTTTGAAAGTGGTCTCGATGTAAAATTCTCCTTGTCGTTCTGACTCTAATTTTTCAATGAACACTATTTCTTCTTACTTGGTATTCAACTTCAGTTTCACTCTGTTTTTCTGTCCCCCCTCTTACTTCATCAATGATGATTTGTGTGCCCACTTTGTCTGTCCTTGGGAGTCTTACAACCCCCCCCCCCCCCCCTCAATTTATCTCATTGCTATTTTTATGTGGTACTGCTCTCTCTTGCCTGGCTGTGTGTATACAGACACTCCTGACCAACTGTCTTCTCTTTTCTCATGCATCTGCTCTCTTCTTCTCTGCTCTCTTCCTCTCCTCACTTCAGGCTGCTCTGCAGGTAAGCTGTGTTTCTCTTCCTTTCCCCCCCAAACTGTCATTCTCATTCACCGTCTGCATGGTTGCGTTTATGTTGTGTGATTGGCTCCATCGGTCATTCTATGTCTGAAGGCACATTGTTTTGCATAATATGATGCCATTTAATACATTTCATTTGTCTTGCACGCTCTTGTGTATCTCAGAGCTGTTGTCTGTCTGGTTGACAGTGTTAGTTTATTAACCATTTTAAGATAATATGATATTGTTATGACTAATGACTTGTGTATTTACAGTTCAGTTAAAAATGTTTAATACGTACGACTTTGCAGTTAATTTGGAGTGGTTTTGAGTTGACTGATTTGTTACAAGTTCCCTTGACCAAAAGAAAAGTATATTATTGATATGTCAATCTTTAAAAACAGACTATTTCATTTAGATGACGAACCCTCAGCAATATCAAAGTCGCCTATATATTTTTCCCATAGGTATAGTGGTTTTTGAGACACTAAAAAAATGCTTAAAGGTATAATGGACGATGTTTTAGCCAATGAATGGCGTGATGATAGTGTCAACTATTGGTCCTCCGACATGTCAATCGCGCTGAAGAAATGCTTGCGTCACGCCGTCAAGCGCGCTCGTAGGAGCAGCAGAACAGGTAGGATGGTCTGGCGCATGCGCGTTTTCAAAAAGCGAGTAACAGACGTTTGGCTTCGACTTTTTCGAGAAAATCGTCCATTATACCTTTAATATCGTAAATATAAACCAGCAACTTCTTTTTTCCCCATGTTCAAGTTAAGACAAATGTATTTTGATAAACTTGAACTCAGCTGTGGTTTCCAGGCTACAAGAATAAAATAAGATTAATATTGCCTTTTATTTCATTACTTCTTTAAATGTATTATATATAATGCTGTCAGTTTTAATCGCATTGATCGCAATTTAATCGCATTGATCGCAATTAATCGTGATTAATTCATGGAGAACTGTCAACAATTAACTTTTTTAAAGTTGAGATTAATTGCAATGAAGAATCTAATCCTCATAAATCAGTCCCTATGTCAGGAAAAAACACTATTATCCTCTAGTTCTTTTCTTTGACCCAATTGGCAGACCTCAATGGATTAATCGCGATTAAAATTGACAGCACTAATTATATATTAACCTACTGCAGTTGCTATTTTGTCCGATGATTATAGTTTGAAATGGTTAGTTAGTTGAGTATACTTTTCATTGTGATCAGCTCTTCTTTTTGCCAAAAATAGCATCAGTCGAATGAAGACAATCGATGAATTGCTAGTTTTACTAAATACATTGTAGCTTGTTGTCACTTTTGTTATTGCACTCTTAATTGTCAGTGCTGCTTTGTCAGTCATGCATACGATCCTTGTTATTTGCTGGACAGGGTCTTGAGGTTGGGCTTAGTGCACTTCCTTTTTTCCTGTGTGAAGCTCAAGCAGCGTGAATACATTTCATGCCAGAGGCACAGCAGTTATGGGAAAGTCTGAGAGTGGTAGCTCACTTGAAGATTTCAGTCTTATCTCATTCAAGAACAAATCAGGAGTCAAAACAAGAACTGCAGTTTAAATTAAAAAAAGAGGATTCTGTTACCATGAGATAATAAACTGAGGTCCTTCGTTATGCAATGAAAACAGTTGTCAGTTGTTTGCTATCAGAGGCAGAAAATGTTACAGGGGTTCATCATATTAAAGAGGCAGGCTGCTTCGGAAACACTCATGCAAGAGATAAGAGAGTGGAGGGACAAGCGGAGTGCGCGTCTGTTTAACCGAAGTAGGCATAAATGTTTGATGCCAGTGCTCCGCTGCACAAGCCACTTGATTATTCTAACACACACTCGCGCACACACATCAGTGACCTTCACTAATAGCATGAGGCTCCAGACACTGTGACATCTTCTGATGGACCCAGACCTCCAGGAGGGGAGGGGCTCAGTGTTTTTGCTGAAGAGACAGGCCACGCTGCTGCCACAGACTTCAGAGATGCTTTGCTTTCAGACATGGAGTTAGCACCAAGCTGTCAGCCTTATAGAAACACGGGCACACACACATGATCAGACTTGCTTTTGCAAAGATCTGTGGAAAAATGAAGATATTCAGTCGTTTTCACTATGTCTGGATCCTGGTGAGTTCATTGGGATTTGGATTGTCTTTTTGTTTGTGTCCATGCATGTGACAGTGACTCTGTGCTCGGGGCTGTGTTGTTCTGTCATTTTCGAGATTTTTTTGTTTTGTTTTTGGTTTTCAAATATTAATTGCTTTTTGATAGTGTAAGGAAATGTCTATTTTTCTTTGTCTTGTCTTCTTACTGTGTGTGACATTTTAGGAGGTGACTGAGTTCGAGTTTTTACCAGACTGCCGCAGCTTTTGCGCTTGGAGGTCATCCTCCGTACGTAGAGTCAATGCGTCGATTTCCATGTGACTTCTGTATCGTTACCCGACCTTCTGCCCCAGTCCATCATCTCTCCTGCACATGCTAACAAAGCTGCATTGCAGTGGTTGTGAAGATATTTTCACCTTTGTCTGTGTTGTCATCTTCAGATTTAACATCTGCATTTGTGTTGATGTGTGCAGATAGTGCAGCATGTTTCATTTTGACGCTTTGCTGTCGTGATCAGTATTTGCTACGGTGAGCCCTGATTTCTGGTATTGCTGTCAGTGCGCGGTTTATTTGCAGTTCATTGTGTCACTGTTTTACGTGTTGAGTAACAGATTCTTAAATTTCTGTGCAACGGCCTTGCGTCTCTCAAAAGTTTTCTGTAATGAGAATGACAGCCATGCGGCTTTGTATTATGACTGCTGCTCGTATTGAAGTCTTTGTCACAGTGTTGGAAACACTTGGCTAATCCCCACACGGTCACAGAAATGTCACAACCTGTAACTGAAACTAGAGAACGTGAGAGGCTTTTGCATGAAAGCCAAGTGTTGAGCTGTATGTCGGTGTTTGGCCTGATTCTTGGACTTTGGGATTATTTATGGTAATTTTAGTGTGAGTGAATCACTCATCCACCGTCATATCCTCCCCGGTCTAATTAAATTGAGGGTTTTATCACTCCATCCACCACAGTGTTAGTGTAGTCTTTAAAGCTCTGTGATTTACAGAAGCTAATTTTGTTCCTCCTCTGGGAAAAGGTGAGTAGGTAAAGCTGGGATCGGTGCTTTCCATTATCTTCCTGTTCAGAAACTTAATACAGACACATTTTGTTCCCCCCTGTGTATCCAAAATAACCTGACTTGTATGTCATCCTGGAAAATTGTGTGCGCTCTCATACGCACTTCCATACACTGCAGGATCACAGGATGAAATGGGCTTAACTTGTTAAGCTTTTCCTCAGGTTATATTTATAAATTTGTGGCATTAAGAGGGTTTGTGCATGCAGAGACAGCCACGTGCCACTAAATGTGAATACAGACTGAGATGTTAGAATTGGGCCACACAGTGGTGCAGTGGTTAGCGCTTGTGCCTCACAGCAAGAAGGTCCGGGGTTCAAATACCGGCCGGGGCTCAGGGCCTTTCTGTGTGCAGCTTGCATGTTCTCCTCGTGTGTGCGTGGGTTCCCTCCGGGTACTCCGGCTTCCTCCCACGGTCCAAAAACATGCACGTCAGGTTAATTGGTCACTCTAAAAATTGCCCCGAGGTATGAATGTGTGAGTGAATGGTTGTATGTTTGTGTATGTATATATATGTCAGCCCTGCGACAGACTGGCGACCTGTCCAGGGCAGACCCTGCCTTCGCCCACAGCAGCTGGGATCGGCTCCAGCCACCCACGACCCTGAAAGGGACCAGCGGCAGAAAATGAATGAATGAATGTTAGAATTGAAATGAAGCACAATTTTATTCCCACACTCAACTCTTGTAAAGTCTCTAAATCTGTTGTGGGTTTGAAGAAATGTGAAGTTAGTATTTTAATATTTAATTTTTTTATTTATGTATGAGGTTTAAATATATTGTGGCTTTGTGCCAATTTATTAAAAAATAATTTAAATCAAACTTTAATGAAATGAAATGTTTTAATTAGTCTTGTTTACCAAAACTCAAAAGATCCCCACAGGTTTGTCCTCAGGCACATTTCATATCCTGGTATTTGGCATGGTCGCTTTCCACGAAGTAAACAGGAAGCTGTCGTCATTGTCACCCCCTGTTGACTCACTGGGATCATTTGTTTTCGGCACGAATCATCAACACTGACACATTTTTCTCACTGAACCTTCTGTGTGTTCATTTTTAGTATATTGTTGTACATGAAATTCCATGTAAGAAGGTGACATTTAATAGTGCAGCTTCTTCTTCCTAAAAAAAGGGCTAAAAATACGTGGATGCTTCTAGAAGAAAGGCAGAAAAGATGACTTCTCTGTCACATATCTTGATATGTGGAGCTGTAATTAGCTGTGGAGATAGTGACACCATGTGTAAATTGACTCCGTTAGGACACACACACACACACACACACACACACACACACACACACACACACACACACACTGGAGGGCGTCAGGAGAGTGTGGCAGCAGCTCAGGTAGTTAAAGGTGGACTGACTACAGAGACGTCCCATGACAACACACCAGATTGAGTTACTGCAGTCAGTGAGAGAAAGGATGCATGACAGTTCACCGTCATCCTTTTCTCCTTCCAGAACAATAACTAACCCACTTGTGTGCAGTTTTTATTATCCGTTACTCCAGTGTTTTCGCTACAACCTCAGAGTGAACTCCTCATTTTAAATACTAAATCAAAAGTAAATCACTTCGTGGTTTACTTTCAATGGCTTATTGCAAACTTCTAATCATTGTTTTTGTACTTTTTGCTTTCTATCTAATATTAAACAATTGTTATGTCTGACTTACTGTTTTGCTTTCAAAGACAGGGAGGGGTAATCCAGGATTTTCTTTAAAAAAAAAAATATTCTGCCGCATTTTCAAGTTTCACATCTTTAATTATGTTAATTTAAATTTTCGATAGGCTTTATTTTAACTGTATTTGCATGTTCAAATTTGCAGTTTTGAGATGGACTCCTTCTTTTGGGAGGTATTCTTTATAATCTCTGTGTCTTATCTTCTCAAATATGGTGGCCACGTTGAATAGTGCCTTTTGAAGTGACGAGAGTATTGCGTACTAAGCAGTGGTTGCAGGAGACTATTAGTTTGAAGGGTTAAGTTGTTGAGTTTGAGCTTTATTGC
The DNA here is from genome assembly GCF_902148845.1 of Salarias fasciatus. Taxonomy (NCBI): domain Eukaryota; kingdom Metazoa; phylum Chordata; class Actinopteri; order Blenniiformes; family Blenniidae; genus Salarias; species Salarias fasciatus. The sequence goes on along the minus strand of NC_043766.1, from coordinate 10,795,552 downwards.
TGTGAGCAGGGGCTGTATGCTGCAGCTTTACTCAAGGTCACCAAGGTCACTACAGTGATAAATCACATTCAACCAAAACGCTAAGTAACTCATAGGAAAGGAAAAGTAAACAAAACTGTATCATATATCATACACACACACACACACACACACACACATATATATATATATATATATATATATATATATATATATATTAGCAATGTCAGTGTTTGATTGTTTTTTTTTGCTCTGAAATTTTTCAGGATTTTTCGAATGACGACACCAAACTGGAGTACAATGTGGATGCAGACAATGGTATTGCTATGGAGGGTTACCTGTTCAAGAGGGCCAGCAATGCCTTCAAGACATGGAATAGGTAAGAGAAATGCACTCTGCAACATGATGATGGAGCTGATTGTGTGTTTAATGAGATTAACACTCTCTCTCCAATATGTTTTCATTTACATAGGGATTGTAGGAGGTATTAATTTAGGACTTGTGATTGAAGTCTCTCCTTTCAGTTTGTGTTATCATCAACGTTTCTGTAAATTGGGTGTAATGAATTTTGTTTTTATTTCATGTTTAAAATTGAGACATTTTGCATTTTGTATTGCATGTTTTAGTGGAGTTTCTAGACAAGATAAGATATAATGAATGATATAATAAAATACTGGCATGCACAACAAGACTGAACTCAAACCAGCGACCTGCTTGAGGGTTATAACTTCTAAATCAGTGTAGAGCCACATGAAATATTTGTATGATAAAATAAATAATAGCAAAGTAACAGAAATAACGCAAATGCCATTTTTGAATCAGTATAAGAAATCAGTTTTTCCCAGAACTTTCAATGTAAACTATTTCAATTCATTTTTGCTTTTTCTTGTCCCATACAAGTTCCTAATATATTTATCTGCTGCAATAACTTCATCTGCTTCATCAGTCCCATCTCAGTTATCTTTTTCATTGTTTTAATTCCTGAAAAAAAAAAAAAAAATTACTTTATGTTGAATGTGGTGTTTTCTTCTGGGTGTGGTTGTAATAAATATGCAATCTCCTTGCAGGCGTTGGTTCTCCATCCAAAACAATCAACTAGTTTACCAGAAGAAATTCAAGGTATGTCATGTGACTCCCTGCACGCCGAACACAGTCAAGTGTGCATGTTTGACTTCCAGCTCAAGTATTCCACCATGTATTTTTAACCGGATGTTGAAGCTTTGCTTCAGAGCAGAAACTGCCAACAGTCGTTTACTGTTGAGTAAAACACAGCTGTGTGCTGAGCTGCATGTCAGGGTGTGTTTGTTTGATAATGTGCAGCCATTACACAGCTCCTGTGGCAGAAGAAACACACTTTGCATGTAGGACACATAGAATTCTTTTCATTGTAAATGTGTGTCAGATTAAATTATTTTTAACAAATTTCACAAGCAAGTAGATTAAATCATCATCTCACTTTGTTGGACATGTTCTGGTCTGTAACAAGCTAAAGCATCATAAGAAAAGCCTGAATATGCATTGATTGTTCAGTCTGAATCAAAAACAAGAATACAAATAAGAAAGCTGAAACATGAACACTCAAAGTAAACACATGCAGAACCCATAACACACAACTTATAAGACAAAATCCCAAATTCACAAATAAATCACTACAAGTATAGCAAGACTACAAGAAGCTATGGTGACCCTGCAAATAATCACAGTGTTATGAAATAGAGCGCAGCTCCATCTGCCTAATTGTATGTTCTTAGATATTTCTGTTATACATTTCGGTGCCCGAGACTCTGCGTGATTTGTGTTTGAAAAAGACATGTCTTTCTGTTTCTGACCAAAGCCTTCTGCTGTTCCCTCAGGACAACCCGACCGTGGTGGTGGAAGACCTGAGGCTATGTACAGTCAAACACTGTGAGGACATAGAGCGTCGCTTCTGTTTCGAAGTGGTTTCACCCACCAAGTGAGTCTGAGTCACTCAGCTGCACCTCTGAGCTTAATCAGATCGAGACGCTCCACCGCTCCACCTTCCACCATATGCTCAGACACACAAACACACAATGAGCAGACAGCAGCCGTGTGACCACCGTCTTTCCCCGCAGGAGCTGCATGATGCAGGCCGACTCCGAGAAGCTGCGGCAAGCCTGGATCAAAGCCGTGCAGAACAGCATCGCGACAGCCTTCCGCGACAAGGGAGACGACAGCGAGGTAAAAACTGAACACTGACATCAAGTGCACAGTTGTCTCAACACCGACAAGTTCGAGATGTAAGATACACTCTGTGGAGAACGTGAATTAATGCCGTTCTGTTTACAATCGCTCATTTTATATGCTCAGAACAAAGTGAAGAGGAATCACAGAAACATGTTATTTTGCAGCTTTACTGTCAGACACTACTATAAATGCATTCTTCAGTGTATGTACACATACATGTGATGATTCCAATATTTTATTATCTTTCAAGTTTCTTTTGCTGGTCTGACACAGATCATGTTTCTTATTTCCTTTTTAGTCCTGCTTAGTTTTTAATAAGCTTATTATTTTCACCCCTGTCCTGTTAGAAGCTGGACAGGAAGTCGTCCACATCGACAGGGAGTCTGGACTCTGGCGGGGAGCCAAAGGAGCGATCCCTGAAAGGAGAGAGTGCCCTGCAGAAGGTCCTGGTCATCCCAGGCAATGCATGCTGCTGCGACTGTGGCCAGCCAGATCCCCGCTGGGCCAGCATCAATCTGGGCATCACCCTCTGTATTCAGTGCTCAGGTATCCACAGGTATGGAACAGAATTTTTTCTTTCCAATTAAGGCTATGGACAATTGCATGTTTAAACTGGAATAAAAAAATGGACCTATAAATATCAACGAAGCAGTAGATGGTCAGGATTTTAAACCAAAGTAAAAATACATTTAAATGCAGTAGAATGTTAATGAGATTATTTCCAGAAAGAGGAAGCTAATAATCTCTGAGAACATTTCACATTCTCTTTATTTGTTTGCCTTCAACTTCTACAGGAATGTGGTTCATTTGGAGTTCATTTCATTTTTGTGAAAACTACAAACAATTAATAAAAATCAGTGTTTGCTCAGTTATGGGAAATATTTTCCATCGAGTCCTTGGTGTGAACACTTTGTATAAAAAGTTGGTCCTTGAGGATTTATGAAATGTAAACTCTCAGTCTGTTGGGGAGGTTGTGGCGACCTTTAATTACTTCACAGGTCGAATTATTTAATTACAGTGCAGCTCAGTTTAAACTTCATCAGAGTTCTCAGGTCAGTTCCCATGCTGCAACCATCAGAAGGATTCAGGCCGTATTTCTCTCTGCTGCCCTAAAATAGAACTGTTCTTTTTTTTAATTTTTATTTTAGGGAGAAGAAAAGCAATAAAAGCAAGATATGATCTACCTTCTCTGAATACGCATGTGTTGCATCTTTCAGAGTTTTGAATTTTTCCCCACTAATGATACATTTTATTATAAACATACTGTGATTATCTTTGTGGGGGAAAAAATATTGTCTTTACATAACTTTAAGTGCAGCAACTTTAAATGAAAACTTCGCTTCGAAATAGCACTGTTTTTATTCAGAGCACATTTTTTCAAGCTACAGGTTCTCGCTGAATAAAACCAGAAGGAGAGAATAAAACGGACTACTTCTGTGTAGAGATTCAAACCCTGGTTCGGGGAAGGATGCAGCACATTTATTGAATTTATAGATCTCATTTTCCACCTCGTGACTAAAATACTAACCACACTCACTCAGTTGTAGTGGTCTTTAAAGCTTCATAGCACTAGTTTATTGAGTGAATTCATAGTTTTTTTTATTCCTCTCTGTCTTCAGGAGTTTGGGAGTGCATTTCTCGAAGGTCCGGTCTTTGACTTTGGATACATGGGAGCCAGAACTACTGAAGGTGAGTGACAACAAGATGCATGAAATGTGCATCAACTTTCACTGATAATTAAAGTGCCTCATCTTTTGCACTGTTCGGTTTGTTGCTACACGCGGGAGACAACGTGTGGTGTATTTCACATACAGATCTCCAGTGAGGCGCATGTGAAACTGTCTGATTGTCCAGCAGGTGTCACTAATTTTGCTTTACTAAATTCACAGTTGATGTGCGAACTGGGAAACAAAGTGATCAACCAGATCTACGAAGCTCGGAGAGAGGAGCTGGGAGCCAGAAAACCAAATCCAGGAGACCCGAGGTACTGCAGAACATATTAAAGCAAAATTGAACCTAATTTTAATTTTATTTGTGGTTGTTTGTGTTCCAGAGGGGTTCTTTTGCTCCTGTTTTTGAATGTAAAGTTATTAAATGACAATTGTTCTGACACTGGAATCCAGTGTAATCTAGATCTACAAAAAAATACTTACTATTTGGCCCTGCTGCAGTACTTTTTTACTTTTTAACTCAAATGAATAATTATTACTGTGTAATTATCATTCACTTAATTTACAACTATCTTTTGGTTTTTGTTTGCAGACATGAGGTGGAGGCCTATATCAAAGCCAAGTACGTGGATCGCAGATTTGTCCGCCGGCCATCGGACGAGGAGCTTCGTAACAAAGTGATTTCTCTGAGCAAGCAGGAGAAGAGACTGAGCAGCAGCATCGAGCACCTGCCTCCAAGACCACCTCCTCCAACCCCAAAACTGAGACCTGGCTCTAATGTCTCAGGGCAGTCAGGTCAGTGCAAACAAAGAGGAACTTGAATGCATTAGTTCAGGATCAGGAATTATTACATTCCTTTACAGCATCAGTCTGCTGTGAAGCTGTACGAGGCTGGCTGAATTTAAAACCATAAACTGGCAGGTGCCATTACTATTTTGAGTAGCAACACATCTTCATAAAGCAACACAGGTAAGATTAAGCGACTCCATTTTAAGGCACCAAAATGTGCAAACACATTGCATTTGATCTCTTTATACCGATGATCTGGCAAATTCTATTTCTGTCTAACCTACGATCAAAGAAGAATTTAGATTTGTTGAAGATAATTTAAAATTTTTAACACAAAAAGCCGACCTAACTTAACTAAAACTTATGTAATGGAGGCTGGTCACTTTTTTCTGCAATGCAAAATATGAAAGAAAAGGGATGAATGAATGCTGGACACACCAGTTACATTCATCCTACAGACAAGATAAAGTGGGAGCAATGTGGGAGTAATGTGCCCATCAGGTGGGATGGCGGGATACTGAGGACGCACATGCTGCAGTACATGGCTAAACATGAAATGCAGAAAAACAAGCAGTAATAAAAATGAAGTGTTTGGGTTTTTTTTTTCTTCTGGCAACTCAACTCAAAGTATTCAGTCAAACACCTTTCTCCACATCAAATCAAACGTATTTCCCTAACTGACGAAGAACTTGTACTGCAAAGATAGATGTCAGCTTAGAAAAGCAGATTCAGGGTTGAACTTGTGTTTTTGGTACTACGACAGGGGTCAACCTTTATTACCATGATCTTTCGGTAAGCTGAATGCCACAGCTGCTCTGGAGCACAGCAGCTTTTGAAGAGCAGATGCTGACCAATCAGCTTTCTAGGAAAATGGCCAGTCTACTTCCTGTGGAAATGTTGAATCCACTGTGCAAACATGTACATTCACATATTAAAGAGAGCAAACTGACACTTTAGAGTATTTCATGTACCCTTTCTTTCTTTTTTTTTCTTTTTTTTTTTTGCCTATGTTGCATCTGATTTGATCAGACTGAGGTGGTCATAAATGTCGTAATATTTTAGAAACACATAAATCTATGTGTTGACACAGTGATCGGTATGTATTTGGAGCAGAACTCTTTCAAATGGGAGTAGATTAAAAGAAGCCTGAGGGTGAGTTTATCTAGATTTCACATGTCAGGTTAGGTGAAGCCAGATAAGGAACACACACCATTAGTTTGTAAATCTGGCTCTGTAATACAGAAAAACAAATGTTAAAGCACATCATGAATGATTTTTTTTCCCCCTCATGTGACTGCAGTGCAGAAGTGTGCATCTACTGACATACTGTGTGTTCCGTGTGAACGTCATATGTCTGAGCCCTCTTGCTGCCCATTGTTTTTCATGGTCTGTCTGTAGCAGCGTGAGCCAAACCCGTTGTCTAACTATCTGTGCTTTCACCTTGGTCCCCTCTTTTTCCTTCTTTTCAATCTCTCCTTCTCAACCTCATTCGTCACTTTTTTCCTCCCTGGCTGCTCTGTGCTTCTGACTAACCCCTTCCCCTGCCCCACCGCCTTCCCTGAAACCCCCACCCCGCCCCCCTCGCCACCTGATTTACACCCTTTACCCTCTAATCTCCCAAACATCTCCCGTCAATCCTGATCCCTTGCATAGCTGCTGCTGGCGGCACGGAGGCCCGCCGTGACTCTCTCTTCTGTCCCGATGAGCTTGACTCGCTCTTCTCCTACTTTGACACCTCCTCCAAGCTCAGGAGCAGTAAGTACTGAAAGCTTAGTGTTCCGCTTGCTTTCCATCCCCTCTGTCCTTCAAATCCACTGCTTTGTGGCTGTAGACTAATATCCCTTTATCCGTTCCTCCTCTCCTTTTCTCATTCATCTCCTCTAACAAGCCGTCTCATCACTACAGAGAGGACCATATTTTGTTTGAGGGTTGGGTTGTGTCTCTCTCTTTCTCATGCTTTTGGTCGGTTTCTGGTTTACAGAGTTTCGTATCTGTGCCATCTTTTTTTTTTTTTTTTTTTTTTTGGTTCGATTTTGTTTGTCTTTAGGGACCTGGAACTTGAGGTGAAGGAGGGAAACTCTCATCCAGTTTTCGTTCAGTTGTTTCAAGACAGCTGCTGTATTTGTTTGCACACTGAGAGTAAATAAACATTTGGTTCACCTCAGACTGGAAAGAAAATACAAAGGTTCATCCAAATCGAAGGTTGCTCGACTCTGTTATCACGCATTAAGACATTGGTCATACGTTTCACAATCCGAACAGTCAGCTGGTGTTCCTTTTATTTTTTTACACTCAGTATGTCAAATCTTGACTATTTTGCCGCAAAAGTGATGCAGACTCCTGGTTTTACAGTAAAAAGTGCAGACAGCGGCATTCAGAACAGCGCTGATGGGAGCAGGGAGATGCTGGCCAACACCCCCTCCAACAACAGCCTGGCAGACGCAGGTGAGACACTCCGGCGTTTTCAGGCATCTGATCGAGGCAGCAGAGGGATAATGACAGACTCGACACCGTCGTTACAGAAACGGTGATTGAACAAGGCCCCTCTTAACAGAATAAATTACGTTTGTTTTCCTCCATCCAGTCCTGCTTTCGTGAAGGAATAATTAATCAGTGTCATTGTTTCATTTGCTTCATTTGTGCTCAGAGCACAGTTCTTCCTCTTGGAGTCTGTCGCCAAGAGCTTCTACCCACCTTTACTTATGAGGAGAAAACATGTCTGTTTCATGCTGTTTATTGGTGTAAATCATATGCTATAGTGCAGTATGTAGATGCAATGAAATGTAATAAGACAGAACATAGGGGATATTACAATTAATGTAAAAAAGGATTTGTGGGGGGGCAGTTATGAGTGGAGAGGACATGTTACAGATTATATTGGATTTTCAGCACCTATGGATTTGTATTGAATGGATAGTATTTGAAATTATGTTAGAAAAAGAGAAAAAGTGAGATTTTAATGTGAAAAATACTGATCATTTTTTGGGGGGGAAATTCTTGACCTTCATAAAATAAATGGATTTATTTTAAAGTCTTTAGACACAACCTGAAGGATTGGACGGTTCTATTAAAGTATCCCTTTAGCTTCTTAGACATCTAATTTATTTCCCACATCGTGGACTGTGTTGTGAAAAATTGATTAAGGCCTGAAAACATAAGTGCACAATATTGCTCGGATTCATTAAACAACCCAGATTCTTACTAACTGTAAAATTCTTATTTATGGAAAGTTAAAGCTTTAAGTTATGAATCTGTCTTGTCTGAATGCAGAAGCTGCAGAGTCCCCTCCCATGGCCATGCCCGCTACGCTCCCCCCACCATCGCCCTGCAAGGAGATGGTTTTTTATGAGCCCAAAGAGTACAGCCAGGGTCTGCAGCTCTACTGGGCGTCGTGCGCCCGCAGCCTGCCCGACATGGCTGAGGCGCTCGCTCACGGGGCGGAGGTCAACTGGGTCAACACAGAGGAAGATAAGAGGACGCCGCTCATCATGGCGGTGCAGGGGGTGAGTATGGCTGCAGGGAAGCACTTTGGTCTCGTTCACTGTGTTGATGGTGTGTTTTAAAGACCGAGACAAATAAGTTTGAAAGTATGAAATAGAGAGACTGAAGTTTGTTCAAAGTCTTTATGGTGTCAGAAAGAGAAAAGATGGATGTGATTTTTTTTTTTTTTTTTTTTGTTATTGATCTGTTTCAGGGCTCACTGGTCACCTGTGAGTTTCTGCTCCAAAATGCAGCAAATGTGAACCAGCAGGACGCCCAGGGCCGAGGACCCCTCCACCACGCCACCATGCTGGGACACACAGGGTCTGTTCTCACTTCTCTCTCCATTATTATACAAACCTGATGCTCCGGGGAACGGGGCATTTTTATAGAGAGACATGATATGAAATGTTGAAAAAGTAATGTTTTTTTTTTTTTTTCTGTTCTAGGCAAGTGTGCTTATTTTTGAAACGAGGAGCAAATCAAAATGCTGCAGACATTGATGAGAAAACACCGCTGAGCATCGCAGTGGAGGCTGCCAATGCTGACATTGTCACGCTGTAAGTGTCCTGATTGCTTCTGTTCAGGCTTTTTTTAAGGAGCTTGCAAGTTTCATATATGAAATCTCTGTTAGACAGCTTCATATCAGTCTTCACACTCAATTTTTGATTCACAACAAACCGAAAAACAAACAATTTTCTTGTATTTTAGGCTAGTACATTTGCTTTCACAATTGTCATTTTCAGACCACTGAATGTAAACAAACAGGATTAAAGACTTTTACCACGTACAATATGCAACAGAAGTTTCAGGAATTCCTTAATTAAATGCTAAGCTCTTGGTAGGTGCCACTCATTGGATGATTGCTGTGTTATTTCCACAATTTGAAAACTCATTAAAAGCTAATAAATTATTTAAAGGATTAAAAACAACAGGCACATCCTGTGTTTAGTTCTCGTGCATTTAATCTCTGCATGGCTGCATTCATGTTTGAATACAACTGCACCAACATTTCTAAATGCAGCTGTTAGATGCAGACCAGAGTTTAAATATCAGAACGACCGTGTCAAAAATAATAGAGGCGTAACTTCCTAAGGAAACTAAAATGTCATGCCTGCCTGCATCGAATACTGCTGGAAACAGCTCCTCAGAAACTCAACATTTAAACATGTTGATAAAATCAGTAATCATTTGGTGCTAAGTGGAAAAAAAAGTTTTTTCTTTTGTGTTTGTCACTCAGCTCATTTAGGACACAGAAGGGAGGCGTTCAGGCCTGCCTGCTAATGTGTGATACAGGAAATAAGTTGTACCTTAACATAGTTTAATATTTTTTTAAATTGAATTATGACTTGATTTTTTTAATTAAGCTTCATTAACATATAAGCATCTGTACTATGTTATTTTAGAATCATATATTGTCCACACTGCATCACACTTGAGCTAACAATCAAAGAGGTCATATTAATTGAACCGAAGCAGAACGCTGCCTTGGGTTAAATGACACCAGCTGTTCTGGGATTAAGTGAGCTGTGTCTCTAAGTCGTTGCTTCTTCGTCCGTCCTGCAGGTTGCGACTGGCCAAGATGAACGAGGAGATGCGGGAGGCAGAGGGGCCTTACAGCCAGTCAGGTCAATATAACACCAACAGCCCCACCGAGATGCAGTACAGGAAGTGCATGCAGGAGTTTATTAGCCTGCAGCTGGACGAAGCTGAGTAACTCCCGTCAAAACAAGGGGCAACAATGAACGCGACAGACTGAGGAGATGTAAAGCTCAGGTTTCAGAATTGGGTTCAGTTGACTTTAAGCAGTCTGACAGTGTGGCGGTGTGTTGTTAAGCGACCTTCGTCATGTTAGTGAGATCCGATCCTTTGACTGCGACGACGAAAGAGAGTAAACTGAGCCCAGCTCTCCTGCGTAATACTGTAAGTACTTCCAGCTCCTCCTGGCGCTGCAGCAGCTCTGCGACCCGCTGCGCTGATGCCGCCGGGCTAAAGCCATTAACTCTGGATGACACTTCAGAGACAGTTCGCTCCAAAGTGAAACATCCGGACTTTTCCTTCAAGTGACTGTTACTCCTGTCCAATTATTCAATAGCACAATTCTCAAGTCACTTTTAGCTTGAAAGTCTGTATCAGCTGAGCTTGTGATTTGAATATATCATGTGCCGACTTCCTCAGGTGTAGAGGCGTTCAGTGATTTAGAGCAGCTGATTAGAAAGTACTCTTCATTTTGTAGCAGGTCTCGGCAAACAGTCATCAGTGCAAAGTGAAAAAAGGAAAAAGGAGGAAGAAATCTTCAAACTGCCACCAATACTATCCAGTGACCTCAAAATTGTGGCAGTTTTCACCAGTTTGTGGCAATAAGTATGACTTGAATGATGTTTTCTACGATCACCTGAGCAGTCTGGAGAGACGAACTGTGTGTCTGTAAAACTACCCAGAGTTTTAGTCAGAAGACATTTCTGCACATTCCTTTTACCGGTTATGCAAACTACTGTACCTTTGTCCCGTGGATTGTTTGGTTTTTATTTGAAGTCTTAACCACTGTCGAGGCCTGTTTACGTGTCTGAATTGTTTGCTGTTTGAAAACATGATGCATTATGCTGTTGTTACATGCCTGAACAAAGAAAAAAAAGTATATTTTAGTGCAGTTTATTTAAAATATAAACATGAATCCAGGAGTTATATGATAGGTAATCTTATTGTACATGTTGTAAATGATGTGGAAACCTTTATTTCTTCATGGTCTTGTCAGAAAAAGCAGAGCTGCCAGAGAGTCTGGAGTCTCAAGGACTCCATATGATGACTTTCTCCTTTGCTTTAGTGATTGTGTGATATTTACTTCTGCTTTGGACAGTGTTGTTTCGGCATTAAGTCGGTTCGGCATTGAAATCCGGAATTGTAAGAGAAGAGCCTTTCAGTGCCGTCGCATTGATTGTCACGAATGTCAGGGGATGTTTTTCCTTTGTTGTAGACAAACCATTCAAAGATGGTTGATCGTCAAGCAGCAAGTGCAATAGTGTAGAAAATAATCCACATATAACGATGTATAGCTTTTAATCACCTGCTAGTTCTAGCTGATATCTCTCCTAATCGAATGGAAGCTTTATAATAACAATAAAAAAAAAAAAAACTAGCAAGAATGTGGAGAGATCGGAGTGTGAGGCTCGTCTGAGTTTGGCTGATAGTGAATGAATGATTGAAATGTGCCCCAGATGTTCTGAGGGCTCCGAAGCACTTTGACCAAGCAGCGCTCTCAGCCGCCTGCAGACCAGGACGTGACGTTTTGATTCGCCAACATCAGCTCCAGATTTTAAACGCAGGGGGGTTTCTCTTTGTGATTTTTTTTTATGAACAGTTTTGGAGTCCGTTAGAGTAGATGATGAGGAGTTCCTAGGTGAGGACTTTCTGTCAGATTGTGGATTAAAGGGGATTATGTGCATTTGTTCATGTTGACCAGCAGAGGGAGGGCAGAGTTCAGGAAGTGTTGAATTAGGCTGGGTTAAACTGAGGGCTGGGCCTGCTGCTGGAGGAGGGTAGCAAGCCTCATGGCTGCTTTCATTTCATTTTAAAGATGGAATGCCACTTGTGGTGTTTTCTTTTTTGTTTGTTTGTTTTATTTTGCTTTACAAGAATTCTAAAATATTGTGGACCTGACCGATTAGAAGATTTTTGTTTATTTTTGGTGTGAAATGATAATTTATAGAACATGGTTTGGGAAAATCTGTCATTGGAGAAACAAAAGGTTGAAGAGGGAAATCTGTGCTTTCCAACCAGTGAGTGATCCATATCGGTGTTACGCTGAGTCCTGTACGACTGCTTCTTCTTTCTGGGCGTAGTATTTTCAGTGAAGTAACTACTCAGTGTTGGAAGTTGTATGAAATAGGGGTTGTATTTTTTGTGATAGCTTTAGGAATAAAAATCTTGTTCAACATTTTAAGTAACTACTAACAGTTTGGACTGAAAATGTATTTTTCATCCTTTATTTTAGTCTCCTTTGAATTCATCAGGCTAAACTCTTTGAGGAATAACAGTCATGGATATACTCTGGTATTTTCCAACGCACACGCTGCTGCCAAGGGGATGCACTCCTCGGCAGTCGTGCAGAACTCTGCATAACACCTGTGTCAACTCCGTCCCTCTGGACAGCCCAGAGCCTCTTCACCAGCACCTCCACACAGCTGATCAGTGATTGATTTGGACTGATGAGGCAGATTTAGGGGTGATTAATGCGAAGGAGAGCAAACCTCATCAGTCTTCCCTCCTCTGGTTTTCTTAAGCTGCAGTTGGCAGTGAGTTGACGGGATGAAGAGGGCAGAAGAAGTGCAGAGCGGTCGTTCAGCATCTGGGGGTTTCTCTGTTTATCGAGCATTTGATATCATTGGAGGGACAAAATTGGTTTTTGTTTTTTTTCTTTAAACATACTGAATTTTCTTTTGTTTTCCATGAATGTTCTGAGTTTCTCCATTTATCTTAAAAAAAAAAACGTTAAAATCTGAAAGAGACATTTTTATGTCAATCATGCCAAGATGGAGACCCACTGCTTTGACGAAGCTCTTTGTCTTCTCTTCTCTTCTCTTTCTTGCCCTCATCCACTTCTCTTTATGTCAGTTACTCTCTCTCTCTGTTTTGTATATTGCTTTTCTTTTTCTTACTCTCCTCCCCCAGAGTTTGTGCCTTTCTTCTGTTCTCTCTTGTTTCTTTGGGGTGCTGAGGCCAAAACAACTGTATTTTTGTACATAAACTCCTGCACTTTAAACGCAATACAGTTGTTGTCAAAAAAAAAAAAACAACAAAAACAAACGTATGTGTGTGGGCTTCTTCTTTTCTCCACTTGCTAATTGAGCATCTTGCTGGCTGTTTACTTAAACATAATTTCCTCTTTGCTTCCATTTCTCTTGCCATCTTTTCTCCCCTTTGCCTTGTTCTGTTTCATATTTCGAGCCACGCCGACGCTGTTAACAGGTATGGCAAACCTTTCTTTTCTTCCCTTATTTATACTGAAGACTCTGTCGCTGCTCAAAGCACCAACAAACTCAACGCATGCTTTATTCTGCTCTGTGCCTCCTCGGCCGTGGTGTCGATGGTGGTGTGTACAGGAGTAACTGAGAAGTCGGAAAGTTACAACTTCCAAGAGTCGGGGGGGGGGGGAATACATTTTTAAAATGATGAAATCGCCCCACAGGGAAAGAAGGAACATTTCAGGAGCCTCGACCAGGAACAAATAGTGTTTCATTTTTCCTTCAATTCTGATTTGTTTCAAAGGTCAAGTCCAAGTTTGAACTGTTTGATTTTAATGAGGTTGTGCAGTTTGGCCAGTTAGCATAAACAGTTGTTCAGTGTTGTCCTTCAGCATACAGACATTTGTTTTTTTTAACCGTTTCACTGACTTGTAATTCATACAGCTCTGTCATAATGTTACCGCCTTTGTAAATTTCCTGGGTTTTTTTGTGAATGAGATGAGGGATCAGGCTTTAATCATACTCTGAAAGAATTAAAGAAATCGGGATTCGTCCATAAAGTTTTCCAACTTCTAATACCGTTAATGAGACTTGGAAACCACAGATTGTCCTCACTGCTTAACTGATGTTATTTTGAGTTAGGAATCTCTAGTTTGAAGTAAACTGAAACAGCACACGCCACTGAACGTGATGTTGTGGATATGCATTTTTTTATATCGATAACTAACACAACCCTGCTTTCAGTCCAGAAATGCTAAAATGAGGTTACGCGTGTCGTACGCGGAATATGTTGCCATATTGACCACTTGTCATGTAAAGGCTCCCAACTCTGAAGTGGAAACTTGTCAACCGGTAACTCTCCAACTTCCCAGCTCCATGAACACACTCCGTCACTCTGCAGTACTTGCTGCTGTGTGTTACAGTGAGCCATAGAGGGAATTAGATTACAGCAATCTATGGCTTTTTGGAACAAATGTCATGAATGTACCCGTAATCCGATTGTCTCAATACTGACCAGAGAGTACTGGCTGTTAATGTTCTCACTCTGATACATATTTACTGCTGTCAGAATGTGGTCAACATAATCACAGAAGATCAAGCAGGAACTACTGACTTTCCCCTCATACATATTTCAATGTGATGCTTTTTGACGTATTCAATTCAAAAGGTTGTCCAGTATTTCATAAACATAAGTAAAGAGGACAAAAACAAGTTTTCGTAATAATTGTTGAGGAATTTTCTTTGTTTTCTGTCTCTTTGTAGTTGCTCAAGTCTCTTGTCTCTGTTGTTGTTGCAGGAGATGAAACCTACCAGGACATTTTCCAGGACTTCACCCACATGGCCTCCAATGATCCGGACAAGCTGAACCGCTACCAGCAGTACGACCTACAGCGACCCTGACACGTCACACAGATGCCGTTTGCTGAGCAGTCAGACCAACTCGCGATGAAACAAAAACAGCCAGATTTCTGGAAATGACGTCCCGTTTCCCCTCCAACATCAATCAGAAACATCTGCTGGGAAGCTGCTGTTTTTAACGTGGCCTACTCATCTAAAAAGCTTCACTCACAGCTTTAGCTGAAGTCTGCAAGCACTTGAGTCAAGTGGAGGGGGGGCTTTTGTGAATGGAGACCTCGCTTTTTATTTTTAAAATTGTGCTTCCCGCCGTAGGAACTGTTGTAGTGAGTTAATGGTACAGTGTTCAAGCTTGTGAGAAGATTTGCAAAATCAAATGATGATTGAACTCGATCTGAATGTAGAGCTGCCAGCAGTGATTTTGACCGAGTGACATTTTTAGATGTCCAACGTTTTTCGTCTTTTTTCTTTTCTTCCTAAATTTGATATAAGAAATGTGCTGCAACCGAGCCGGAAAGAGGCAAATACATGTTTAAAATACTCCATTTCAATTTTGAGGTGCTGCCTCTTTTTTTTTTCTATTAAGACTTTCTTTTGTTGCCTTTAAGTTTTGCTTTTCGAACCTGTCAGCTGATTTATAGACGGCAAAATGCTTTCCTTGCGTTGCACAAACTCGTTTCGTCTTAAGTGTCCACTGATGTTGACCAGCTCTGATGGTGACTTTGACGTGTTGAACCATGTACAGCCTTCGCAGACACAGACTTGTTATTAGTGCATCTGTAATCTTAAAAAAACTAGTTGATTTGATTTGATTTTTTTAAATGCTTGTTTGTTTGTTTATTTTTAATTGTTTCTCGGATTCTTTTAGCGTTTTCCTGTTCATCCTGCAGCGTGTTTTAGCTGCAGTTGGCTCTTCAGCACTGTTTTTCGTATTGCTAATTCTCAAAATGAAATTAGTTCATTTTTAAAGTCCTCATAAACATGATTTCATTGGTCCATATTTTTACAAAAATGTAGTAATCTCATGTGGATTTAATAGCTTCATCTAAACCTGAGAAAAGGTTTAATTTAATCTTGGTATAGTTGGGTTTTTTTTTTTTTAGTCACGGTTGATTGGTAAGACAAGTAGTTAGTATTGTAACCTCAAATTTAAGTTGACACTGCAGGATTTTTACGTCAGTAGAGACAGAGCTGCTTCTTTTACTGGAAATACAAAAGATAGAAGCAGCTGTAAACGGTTTGCAGCACCAAAAAAGAAAATCCATTCATCCATCTTCTCCACCTGTTTCATCCTATTTCGGGTCGTAAAAGGTTTGAAATCCTTTCCAGCTGACACTGGGAGAGAGGCGGGGTTCACCCGGCTCAGGTCACCAGGCCAGCGCAGCCCAGTTACCGTAATAACCCGGCAGTTCAGATGTGGTCTGCATCAGTCATAATGTTCATGCTGTCTGATCTTGTTTCCTCACAGCCGCAGTGTAGCGCTCAGAAAAGATGCCCATTTAAAAGATATTAATGTGAAGGGTTGGACACTGTGTCCCTTCAGCTGAGACTGCTGGATTTTCTATTCACGTTAGGCTCCAATGCAGAGATCAGAAATGATCCACTGGCTTGTTCTTGAAAAACATCAAGATCAGAAAAACAGCATCTGGATCATAAAAAAATGGATTAAAGAAAAGAAAATCTTTGAAAATGTGTCAGATAAATACAATAAACTTTGCTTCTGTGAATTTTTTGTTGTGTGTGAACAGAGTTCACTTCGTGTCGGAGGTGTGTGTGTGTGTGTGTGTGTGCTCCAGCACACTGTGACAGTCTGTCGTCACCAAGTCTGATAACGAGTCGGTCATTACAGTTCAGTGTGTCGAAGCAGGGCGACATCTGAAACTTTCACAGCTGATTCTCCAGTGGATTGGTGACGCCAAACACTGGTGTAGGGGTTCCATCGTCCATGTCTTTGTTTCCCCTATCGCTATCAAAATACATTCTTTTTTGATTGAAGATTCGCTAATTTGTGCACAGCTTGTGTGCAGGAGCGATCTTGTGACCTGTCCAAGCGGTGTAGTGACTTTCACTCAGTGTCAGCTGGAATCACCTCTGACCTTCATAAAGGCAGGAATACAAGATTATTGGGAGCATGTAACTGTAACCACATGTATCGTTCTTTTGAGTTTTCATTTTACGATAGAAATTAATTCCACAGATTTAAAATCAGAGGCTCCGTGCTGCATTCACCAGCCTGTGATTGTCTTTATGCGAAACCGTGAAATGTTCACTGCTCTTTGACCCTTTCTTTCAGTCAGATGTGTTGTTAATCGCAGGGGAAACATTTGGCCAATAAAACATGGGATACAACTCTTGTACATTTTGTACAGAAGCTTTTGAATTCTCCTGAGGACTGAAGTATAAAGTGAGTGGTACTTGAATCATTAAATAAGCTTTTGTATATGTTGTTCTTTGTATCCTTAGATCATTTTAGCTCCTTTTATATTGCCTGTCTGTATACCAGCATACATGTACAATATACCTGTTATATCTAAGAACTTCAATACATATAGACTAAGCTGACTCTTGAATGTGGTTTTTTTTCTTTTCCTTTTGCTTTGGTAACACAGAATCCTCGTTGCAGCAACTGATTTCATATCTTTATCTACCATCCCTCCTCTTCCTGGTTCGCTTTAAAGGTTAAAGCTTTTTTCAGCAGTAGACCAAGCGGAACACATTAGAAATGTCTTCAGAAACCCGAGTTAAGCAGAGCTACTAATGTTCAAACATCAGTGAAGCAAAGCTCCCATTATGAACTCTAAACTCACATACTGCACATACTTTTCCTCATGTCGATAAGTGATTGTTGGCTGATTCTCTACTTTTTGTATCATCGTCATAAAAGACATTTGACTGTAGTGATCCATGGAGGAAAACGGGAAGAGGCATGCAAGAGGGCTTTTCCTTTTGCAAACATAGTTGAGTGTTTGCATGGAGCCTTACAGCTGTTGTACCTGTTGCACTCGTGATTCATTTCATACTTGTAATTTTTTGAAATTGGTGTTTTAAAAAAATAAACATCTATTTTGAAGTCCACTTAATTTCCTTTAATAGTGATTTTGTCTCAGTAAAATGGTGCTGGGAATCATCAGTTCCTCTGGTTTTTTAATATTCTGTTCATATTAATCAAAAGAAGCTCAAAGCTCATCTGTGGGTGAGTTTTATGGATAATAGGTCAATATTATTGATCAGTCTTTATTCATCTTGTTAATAGTTTGAGGCACTCAAACAAAACGGGAAGAAAAAAAAAATCCAGAACATTCAAATAATAAAACTCAAACAAATTGAACCCTGAACTAAGTTTGTCTTCTACACTGAAAGTAACACTGGAGAGTTTTATCCTCGTGACAAAATTCACTTCACAACAGCAACATTCACAGCGTAAATGTAAAGGCCACAGCTTACGTGCTCAGCGATCAGAAGAACGGTCTTTGTTTCTGGGAGACAATATTTTCTGGAGAACTATTTTGGTTACGAGGGAGTTTAATGAAATGTTCTGTCAGAAAATACAGAACTGTCTGATGGAAATGAAGCTCGTTCGTATGACCACTGCGCACTTGAGTTGTGGTTTTTGCTGTTGCGTTGTGGCGTTTGCCTTGTGGGCCACCGTACTCCTGTAAAGCATTAAGTTCTTCTGTGATTATGAAACATTGAAACCTGTTAGTCAGCGCAGAGTTTTTTCAGT
This sequence comes from Salarias fasciatus, assembly GCF_902148845.1. Taxonomy (NCBI): domain Eukaryota; kingdom Metazoa; phylum Chordata; class Actinopteri; order Blenniiformes; family Blenniidae; genus Salarias; species Salarias fasciatus. The sequence goes on along the minus strand of NC_043766.1, from coordinate 10,777,388 downwards.
TGCTTTGGTACATCTAACTAACTCAGGATTTCAGGCGAAGTTGTTCTCTGAATGTCAGTTCCAGTAATGTAACATGAAATCTGTTTCTGTCTATCACAGGAACAAGGATTTCAATATATATATATATATTTTTTTTTTTTTTAAGCTGCCAGGGAAGCTGATTTTTCTCCACCTCAGAGGTGTTTCTCAGATTTTTGGGGACAGCTGTAATGACTTTACTCTTCGGATGTGTCTAATATTGTAGAGAAATGGTGCCATGAATCATGCTTTCCATTTAGTCAGTAAAGACATTTTTTTATTCCTGTTGCTGGTTATGTTCCCTTGGCAGGTTTTTTTTTTTTTTTACTGCAGTGTGACATGTTTGTCCAGCAGATGGAGGCTGCTGTCAGTCTGCGTAGCCAGAAAATGCCCCGATGTTCTTCTTTTTCTGTTAAAACTCAGTTTTGTACCTCAACTAATCTGCCTCTTATGTTTCTGATGTGTATGTTTACATATTTTATGCATTCTTGGTTACTTTTTTTAATATAACCATATAAAAACAAAAATATATTTCCACTTGAAACAAAAAGCTTTTTTTTTTTATTTTAATGTTGTTTAATTTATTATCCACTGTCACTTTGTATTTTTTCAGTGTATTGACCCACATTTTGGTCCCTAAGGTGAAAGTGAGATTTAAGCTGAGACTTCTGAGGGGGTGAAGTGACGATAAAGGGAATCATTATCATTCAGTTTAATGTCCCCTGTAATGAAGACACAACTCCATCTGTGTGCTGTGTGTTTGTGAGAGAGAGTCACTCAAATTCATACCTGCAGGTGATTTAAAATCACAAATCAACTTCAAATATGGGGATTTTTTTGTTTTGTTTTGTTTTTTACCATAAGAGAAAACATGCAGAGGGAGAACATGCAATCTCCATACAGAAATTAGCCCAGACTCAGGCTTTAATGGTGAATACTTTGACTGTGAGTCGAGAAGGATGACCACTACAACACCATGCGATACTCCTCTCCATGTTATTATGTTTAATATCAAGAGAAGTGAATTTCAGTGGATCAGGTCTCTCAGTTTCTCTCTTTCATTTTCTTCAGTCACGATATATTTAGCAGTTATTTGTTTTAAAGAAAGACCTTTAAGTCAACAAAAAAGGCTCCTGTTCGTATGAAGACACTTTTCAGTGTTTACACCTTCGGCACACAGCTGAGACTCAATTACACATAAGAATCAGAGCAAAGCTGCTTTTGTAATTTCAGTCAGAGTCCCTGTGGTAATCTGTATCCATGACCATTAATGTAATCCCCAGGCTCGCTCCACATTTCATAAGCACAGTGTTTATCTGTGCAATAGGAGCCATAGGAGTGCCCACCACTTCACATGAGTTACAGGCACATGTGTGTACAGTATATGTACTCGTATGTGTGTGTGTGTGTGTGTGTGTTTAGTCTGCTGCAAACGAATGTTCCTCTAAACGTATTATCCTATTTCAACAATGCTCACTCAATCATAACTCATCTCAGTGTTTGTGTTGAACATATAGGACTGGATGTGTGCTGGTTTGCAGGTTTGGTTCTTGGTTAGAATGCTTCAGGAGCCCTGCCTGCTGGTTGGGAGCTTTAAATCCGACCTACGTGCAGACACTCAATTTTCCACAAAAGATGGAGATAAAGCTGTGTGGTATTACACGAAGAAGTGAACCAACGGAAATCTGCAGCTCAGCTGTGTGTGCGAGGTCAAAAACGCCTGCAACTGACTTCCTTTATGCAGGATATTCCCATGGTGGCCACTCTCAAACTTGCATTTAATCTTCAGAAAGCGAAAACTCAGCAGCTTCAGCGCACGCACGGAAGAAAAAAAGAAAAGAAAACAAAAAAAAAAAGTTCTCTCACACATTCTCACCTGGAAGTCATACTGGAAACGTGGCAGATAAAATTTGGCTTAACCGTTTTGTATTTCTGAGGCTGATGTAGCTGAATAGTTAAAATAATCCGATGTGATGTTTGTTGTCAAAACACAACACAACATTTAACAAATTATAAGAAGAATGCTTGTTTTGCATTATGGCGAGGATAACAAAGTCTTTTCACAGTGATCATTTTCAGACCTCACAGGGACAGTTTCTGCTTTGTTCTTCTCGTCAGGAGGTTTTTACTCCTAAAATTGAGGGAAAAAGAAACAGAAAAAGGCTTTTTAGCAGCTGCTTTTGTTCAGTTTAACATGACATAGAATTCCACATCCTTCTACTGATTTGATGGAAATATTTCTTCCTTGGATACTGCCTGGTTTATAAATGCTTTATTGTTGTATTTATTTTTCTCGCGGTCGTTTGTGTTGTCTTTTGTAAATGTTAGAGCATTTTATCACTGTTGAGATCAACGTGAACAGTGAACCTCTTTTCTGGAACCACAGTGTGAGTGGAGCCACAGGCAGGTTTACTTAAACACAAAGTGCTTCACAGAGAGAGAAAGACGTAAAATTTCATTAAAATCATAGAAACAAACCAAGACATGAGGATTCCATGTGAACAGGAACAGGAGACAGTGAAAAGAGAGAGCAAACACACACACACACACAGACACACACACACACACACACACGCAATCAGAGATGGCAGCTTTCTGCCTCCACTGGTTCGCGTTAGAGGATAATAAGAGAAAAAAACAAGAGAAAGAGCAACAGTCAAAGAACACGTCGACAACAACAAGGAACTTCAAGTAGGCTCCTGTAACTTGGACTTGTGAATGATTTGGAGGTGAATTGGTGACGCTGAACGTCTGCCGGTATGAATGTATTTGCGGTGTTTCTCTCTCCGGTCGCCTGTCCGGGACGGTCCATTCGCCCGCGGCCCGCTGCGATCGTCTGCAGGCCTCGGTCATCCAGACCTGGACCAAGCTGAAGAGGAGATGAACAAATAATTGACACAAATTCAGCCAAACTCCCCAGTATCTGCTGGATCTCACCATTCTGGGAATGTCTGCATATTTTTAGGATTTAGATTGATCAAGTCTGGAATAATATAATATCTCCCTTTAAACAAAGTTGACGGTTCAGTGTGTTGCATGAATTTTAGTATGGAAAAACAAGACATTTAATATTTTGTACCGAGGTTTTTTTTCTTGAATATAGTCAGAAAATAAGAAAAACAAAATAGACTAAAACCAGAACAACAAAAAATAACAGAAAAATATGAAAACGCGGTGAAGACCTGAACCACAGGTACGAACATGAACCTTCCTGTTATTATGAATTCACATTATAGCTGCAATCTCCACTCGGATTACTCTAAAACCTGTGCTTTTTAAAAATAAAATCCCATGCAAACAGAAAACACCACAGGAGGCCTGTCGTCATGCAGAACTGACCACATGCTGCCTCCTGAAAAACAGACGCTGTCTGTTCAACATCAGCCTGAGTCGACTCCACATAAGAGATTCTGGCATCAGGTGAGTCGCCGTGCATCAACAGATCTGCAGATCAACTTCACTTTAGAGCTCGTCTCATACGTGACAACCTGTCCCGTCAGGCCTGCGCGCCGGCCTCGCAGCGTTCGCTCTGCGAATCGAGCTTTTTCCAGGAAGTCTGTGGTCTGTGCGCCTGTGGAGAAGCGAAGGGCCGCCGCTGGAGACGTTTCCCTCCATTAAAACGCCATGTGAATAAACTCCGAGGGGGCCAAGCCCCATTAATGCTGCTCAGACTGCCAGGGACCAGACTGGAGAACAGATTCATGTTAACAAGTCACCAAGTCCAGCGGTGACTGAAGCCTTATTTTCTGAAGAAACGCCGACGGAGTGAGATCACTTCACTCAGGGCCAGAGCAAGAACCAGCTAATTTATTGAATTAAACAACGCACTGGGATTTGCTTTTACTTCAACACACTGTCATCACTGATATGGGACATAATTAACTCTTTTGGAAGAATTTTCAGGGATCCTGTTCATGTTTCCTGCTCTGAACACTGCAGAGACGACGGTGGAATAAACTTTAATCCTATTTTCAGAGAAGAAGGTGACGAGTAAATTTACAAAAGTGTTTGATCACAGAGGCGAGTTTCAACTCTGGTGGAAGACTCAAGTCTCATTAGCTAAAGACGACTTGATAACTGAACAGAGAGCGAGTGAAGATCAGACTCCAGAGGTCAGCCGGCTGCTCGTTCTGGAAAAATAAATCATAGTAAATCAAATTTTTACCTGTCTCACAGAAGCACGTTAATTTGTCTGAAATTTTCAAGGAGCTGAGACTCAAAATTAGATCATTAGATCGCAGTTTCAGGTAAAACATGAAGAATACAAATATTTTAATCATGTAATTAATCTGCATACTTTCTAAAAGTCTCTTCTTCTAAACTCGCAAAGTACTGCATATTTCAGGTGAAAGAAATATTATTTTCTTTATTTTTAACATATCTTTCACCTTAAACGCACACACTCACACACATCAATACTCACATCTGAGGGAGAACATGCAGACTCCACATAGAATCCAGACTCAAACTGGGGTCTGGATCATTAAACTACGACGTGAATTTCTGTCGTCTCAAACACGTCAACATGACGGCAGAAGTCAGTGAGTGTTTGATGAACTGAAAGTCAGACTGTCAATATTACTAAAAACAGCTTTGGTGTGTTTTCAGAAATGACATTATTGGACGTGTTCAGATGAAAGCGGCCTCGTTCGGCCTGCAGCTGGCTGGAGTTATGCATCCTGTATAAACACCTCGCATTTTACATCCTCAGCCTCAGGCTGGGTTTTATGATTACGTATTTGAAAGGGAAAAAAGAGAGGAGGGGGGGAAAGAATACAGTAGCATGAAATGAAAAGACTCCAGTGAAGTTCAGTCACTTCAGATTTACATTTAAGTTTGTGAGATCCAAATAATTACCTAAAGTAGTAAAACGATGCCTGAAACTCTCTGGATCACTTCAGACTCTGCAGTCTCTAAAAAAAAAAAAAAAAAACACCCTCTGTTTTTTAAACTATGGTCTGTCAGAGAAACTATGCCGCTCCGCCAGAAATATTCTAAAGATTTGTGTTACGCAGAACAATTGTGGTCTCCAAATCCTCCTCCAGCACCTCCAGTGTTTACTCCACCCGCGAGCGCAGTGAGCAGCGGGCCTTGGCTTTCACATTTTCGAGTGGTCTTGTGCAGAGAATCCAAACAGTCCTGCCTGTTTTGCCTAAATGCTGGTGATGAATGGACAGACGGCATGAATAGATGCAGTGTTACCAGCACGTGTGCGACAACACTGCCCACCGACTCACAGCGAGACGGGCGGAGGTGTAGCGCCGTGCTCCTCCTTCACCAGCCCGCACAACTTATGCTTGTTTAGTTTATGTCTCCACAGGCAGCGTTCCCAGAAAGACTCGTCCAGCTGCCTCTTCTCTTTCTTTTTTTCCTCCGTTTTGTGGCGGTATTCTGTCTTTTTTCCCTCTGAGTGAAGCTTCCCCAGAGAGCACTGCTCCACGCCACGGTGAGCAGTCAGCCTTTCCAGCAGGTTTCCCCAGCTGAGAATAATGAGCGGCAGGTCTGGCGTCCAGCTGTTGTACCACCAGGAGGACTGAGACCTCCTCTCAGGGTTGGGGCAACAACCGGACCACTGCACAGTAAACCCCCGAAAACCACCAGTGTCCTGTCAGATTTTACGAAACGCAGGCCTCGTGTGTGTGAGCTGTGTGTTCTGGTAGACTCTGTCGTCATCAGATCATGTAAATACAGCAGCTTCGATGCTGCCAGAGATAAATTTGTGAGCAAGTCTGTCACAAAAATCAGGCTGTTCCGTTTGAAGAGATTAACCCAAAGTTCAGCCTCTCCTTTAAAAACAGTATTTTACATCTGAAAACTGAGCGAACTGTGGGAGTCAGCGCCGTGCAGAGAGAGAGAGGAGAGTCAACCAGTTCACTGCCATGAGAGCCTTCGTTACCAGATCCAGAGCCGCCGGGGTCACCCTCCGGTCCGCAGGAGGACCTGAGGCAGCCCACCTCACACGTCCAGGGCGTTTCCTGCCTTCACTCATAGACGGGTGGGACCGGATGAAGATTCATTAAAAAACAAACAGAAGCAGATCGTTATTTCTCTGCATTTGACGAATCCTGATGGGGAACCTGATCAAGTCAGGGAGCAGTTTGCTGCTGCAGCGCGGCGCCCAGGAAGTTACTCAGAAACCCCAATAATGGAACATAATAATAATAATAATAATAATAATGCATTGGTTTTATACAGCGCTTATATAAAACCGTAGGGCTCGTAATTGTTTAAAGTGGCTAAAAAAGCACAACTTGGACCCGTCCCGAGTCATCGGTGATAAATGTGCAGCCAGCAGCTTTTTAACAACTCAGCAGGTCATCATATGAAACTTGAAACTTCCTGTTCACTTCGCAGCTAAACTCATAGTGCTGTTTGTTTTTTAATGCAACAGCAGGGCGCGATATGCTGAGAGGGATTCACCTTCCCTCCGTCCCTTTTGTGTAATGATTTTACCGTGAAGGGGATCAAATGGTTCCTCCTGAATAACTGGTTCCTGCAGCAGAACAAAAACATCTTAATTGTTTCTCAAGTCAGTAAAGCAGAACTGCCCGCTCACCCTCACTGAGGGTGAAACAGACTCGATTACCTCTAAATTCACTCTACTCACTATTGATCAAATACGAAGGAGTAAAGGTTGGTAAATGTCCAAAGATCCAGTGTGTTTAAAATAAAATTACTCTCACTATCTACAACTATATTATATATTTCATCTGCACATTATTAATTTAATTCTACTAATAACTGTGACGTTCGGGAGCTCTTGTTCTCTTGAAGCTAATGTTATGTTTACTCTTGACTTGTGGAAGGAAAATGAAAAGCACATCGACACAGAGAGCACGTGATTGAAACCTGCAGAAATTATTGTTACAGGAACCTTTCGTATCGTCTCATCGTTCCCTCAGTCTGCCTCGCCGTCTCCCTCCTCCTTCCACATGGAGGGAAACGTGTGAGCTGCGAGGCCCGCAGGCCAAAATCCACAACCAGCCGGGATTGTTCAGATCATGCAGAGCAGCATCACGGACCAGCGCCGCATCAATCGCTGCACCTCCGGCGAGGCCAGAACCCGCGTGGGAGCTCGACCTCGTCCACACACCATGCGCTCCCTCGCTGACCCCGACCGCCAGCGCTCTGGTGGGTCCATTTATTTGCTTTTAGCAGACCGTCCGTCCTCTCATCAGCGCGCCACCGCATCCACAGACGGTGACTGCATGTTCCGTCTGCTCGCCCTCCTCTTCCTCCCGGAGAGCCGCTTCACCAGCCTGCTGACAGACGTCCGCGGCTCGGCCCGCACGGCTGGATCCAGCGCCGGGATCACTTTTTCCTTCTATGGTGCTTCTGACTTTGACCGGTTGCGTCCTCTGGAGGAGCAGATTTTCTTCTTCACTTCTGGAGAAGCTCAGCGGTCACATTGGCTTTCTGTGGGTCATGTAGGCGTATTGATAAATCTGAAATGTTTTTAATCAAATTATTTATTTTTAATCATTTCTTTGATGTATTTGAAAGCTTTTTGATACTTTTATGTGTTTTTGTTTTAAGAGTTTGTCGATCTGTGTATCTTGTGTGTTCTGAAAACAAAATTTTACATTCATGTGTTTTGATGTGTTTTTATTTCAAGACTGACTTCAATATACTTTTTTTTAATTATAAATAAATAAACTCAGCTTGGTCACAAACTGCTACATTACAAGGCAGGTTATTTTCCTTTCCATTTCAGGTGCTCGTCTTGGATGAGACATGCCGGTTGGTGCAGTGGTCTCCTCCGTCTTCTCACAGCAGCAGTGCTTCCGGTTGAATCCCATAACCTGCACCGTTATGATGATCGGTGACTTTGGATTGTTTTGAGTGTGTGAGCGTAGCGTTCTAACTTCGTTCTTCTTCACTAGACGCCGGTTCCAGGTAGCTGCATCCAGTCTCACAGAGCAGCTCAGTGAAGGATGTTTGTACTTCAGCCTCCTGTGTCTCCTTCTAAGTACTACAGTCACACTCCAACACTCCAACGCTTTGCTGTAAAAAGTGGAAGATGATGGAACGCTCCGCTGTGCTCTTCACAGAGGAGCTGTGTCTGCCGTTAGCTCTCCAGACCAGGGGGCCGAGGAATGAGGAGGAAGTCCAGTCCATCACAGAATGAAGCATGAAAAGAATGACCAGATGTTCAGACACACGGAGCGTCGCTCCACCTGTGCTTCAGCAGGATGTTCAGGAAGCAAAGAGGAGGAGGTGCACATGCATCTGATACTGCAGGAAGCTACTGCCTGTGCACGGCAGTGTAGTGGATAGGAGGGAATATTGCCACACAGAACATCCCTGGTTTGAGCACAAGACTGGCTGTAACCCAGTTTATGGTTTCCATGTTCTCCCTGTGTATACATGGGTTTTCCTGAAACCCAAAAACATGTCAAAGTTCATTTGTTGTCTCAAAATTGATCCTGAGAGTGTGTTTGTCCTATAAAGCGGAAAAGTTAAATTGAAAAAGAAAAAAAATAACATAATGCAAAATCAATGACAGCAATTAGAAATTTGATGTGTGTCATTGATGTTTTATTTTCTTAATGTAAAACCTGTTAGACTGTCAACAATTCCTAATTGTCTTGATAACACTTAGTTTTAAAATCTGTTCTTCCATGACATGTTTCCTTTTCCCCGTGTTTTTTCTTCTGTCAAAGAAAAGAGAGCATGTCGAGAACCACATCAGTGAACAAGAATTCCTCTGCTTTATTCACAAATCTGTCTTGGAGGCAGAAATCCCAGGAGGGACGGGAGGTTCTGGATCCCCGTCCATAAACCAGCAGTAAATTACATTTTACAGAATTATTTGAGGAAACAATTTACAGTAAGATGCCTTTGTGAATCTATTAGCATATAAATGTAGCTTTCTGTTGGTGGAACACACACAAAACCTGAGATCTACTTTTTGTTTGACACACATAATTTCTTTTTTTATTGTAATCAATGTACAGGACTCGTTCTTCATGTCATCCAGAACTTCGTCTTCCTCCGTCCATTTTGATGTGATCAAAAGCTGCAGCGGCGACTCATGCAGGAGCTCAAACATGAACTCAGACGATGTTTCGGATAGCAGATCACAAAATTTGTGAAAAATGTGTTGTGAAAGCAATTAGAAATAGATTTTTGTGTTAAGTTTTATCATCAGGGTCTTGATCCTGTGACGGAAGGCCGCAGACTCTGGACTGACGATGTGTTGGGGGGTGTAGCGCAGGTGGAGGTGGTCCTCAAAAGAATACTTTCCCTCTGCTTTGATTTCCCGGACATCCAAAAAGGGCAAAGGTTTGGAACGACTGTGGAGCGGATCTAGTTTAAAAGTCTCCCGTGACAGACTCCCCGGGAATGTGCAGGGAGGAACTGATTAGACTAAACGTCTGGCCAAAATGTACACCGAGCCGGATCCCTGATGGGAGTGGACAAGCAGCAAATCATCTCCACCAACCGCTCACTTCACAGCAGAGATGTTTTTCCACCAGCCTGAAGCGCTGAAAACCCAACCAGAGGCATTCCAGCACATTTCATGCAGAAAACAACTGCCTGTGTTATCATTTCCAAACCACTTTTCCACACCGGGCCTCATACGCCAGATATAATCATTAAATCGGGGGATACTGGCCACTTGAAGATGATAAATCTGAACGAGGATGAAGACCAAAAGCCACTATAAAAGCAAGTAAATTCTTCTGCAGGCGTGGGCCTGTTCACATTTTCATTCCAAATGGTGTAAACCATTGTCTTAGATTATTATCAAGGAAGCACCATGATGAAGCTCGGAAAATTATTTTGGGAGAAGGTGATGATGACGATCATCATCATTATTCTAATAATGATGTGGGACGGTGTTCTGAATGGCATCAAGCAGTTTATTAATCAGGGGTAAAACACTCCTGGTAAGGTCAAGCTGAAATCAGCCGGTGGGCTTTGTAGGACAGTCTCCTGTGTGAGATTGTTTTGTGTGTGTATACATTTAAATTAACAAAAACAAAACAAAAAAAGTTGCCTTTTGTTAAAAGTGGCTGCAATTAAAAGAGTGTGAAGAATTAAGATAAAACTAACCTCAACACCAGTGTTGTATAATTACATAATAATTCTATACTTCTCAGCTGACCTGAAGAAGCTTCCTCTAAAAACCGTTCGTTAAAGGACACAACATCGTGCAGTTTAGGTCATCTGATTGTTTTTGAGGTTGAAACATGCAGAAGTCTGAGATTAATCAGCTGTCTTGGGAACAGACTCTTTCCACTCGCTTCCTCGTGCTGTAGCAGGCGAACACAGCCTCCTTTCCCCCCTGACCGTCCTCCGTCTTCCAGCTCATCTGCTCCGGGCTGTGAGGAATCCACATTTAGAGGTAGAGTACACTACAACGCTCTGGATCCTCTAACTGTGGTTCACAGTTGCTGAAACTCCATTTCTTCAGACCTTTCGTTGCTCTCAGTCACCGTCCTCTGCAGTAACGCAGTAACTTAAGCAAAAAAGGTGAGATCAAGCAGACGTCTGCCTCCTCCAGCGAGAATCAAACTTACTGTAGCTGCGCTGAAATGTGACCTGAATTTGACTGCCTGAGCAGACGCGTCTTGGTCCTGCCGCCCAGAGCCGTTTGGTATTTCTACTGCAGACAGACTGGAGCAGCTGCTGCTGCTGCTGAGTGCTGAAAATGTAAACTTGTTTCAAAGTATGGCCTCGGAGAGATTCCCTTGATGCAGGCTCTGCTGAAAATAAACACACGTTTTCCACTCTCTAATTTACATTACTTTTATTGTAGGGACTTCAGAAATTAAACAAGATGATACGGAGCACAGTTCCAGACAAGAAGTTAGCACAGGAAATAAATGTGTTGAAAAGGAGGAGAGGTGGATGGACGAGCGGTGGAGGAGGCACTGGACCGTCATGCAGGGACCCCATTCAGATTACTGGAAAATGACAAAAACAGAAACACGAATGAGATTATCTCTACACTGATAATCAGTATCAACCTTAGTTAAAGTTAGTTACTTAAAAAAAAAAAAAAAAGTTTCCCATAGATTGTGAAAAAAAAAAACGTTTCTTTATCTTTTTATCTGTAAATGTACAAGCAGAGACGCTAAAGCGACAATGTGTGTGGGCCTGACAAGTCCCCCATAAAACCGCTTTATAACGGCTGCGGCTGTGAAGTCTGTTTGCTGCTGATCTCTGCGGCGCTTAATGTGTCACATTGCACTCAGCGCCCCGAGAGAAAAAACAAAATGTGCACTGAGGATCTGATTTGGTCATTGCCTCCTCACAGTCTCATCACACACACTCACTCACACACACAGACACACACGTGCTGATGGGAGGCGGGCTGCAGCCAGCCCAACACAAACACAACTATCAGTCTGTGATCATTAAGCTTTCGGCTTGGCGCTGCGGCGCGGAGGATTGCCCCGCACGCCGCTGTTTGTTCAGGGGTGGCAGCCATGTTTACAGTACTCAGTCATTGGCGGGTGAAGCCAGGTTTTCAGGCGCAGCGCAGACTCACATGGAGTGTCGCTGCACCGTGTTTCACTATCTGTGAAAACAGCAATGTGGCAGAGTTACAGCCAGAAAACAGCCGGTGGTTCTGTTTAATCTCCATCGTATCTCCACTGCTGGTGACCAGCGGCCGGACTGCCGCTGCGGTTAGCTAAGTTAACCCCAGTTAACGTCCTATCAGCTCGCACTTGGAAACACAAGTGTGTGTGTTCAGTGCCTATGTTTGAAGGTAAAGATGTATGAGCGACAGGAGGGAACAGGGAAGAGACGGTGTGACAGCCGACGTTTGCTGAAGTAATAAAGGAAAAATGCGGTTGGTGTGTGCGTGTGTGTGTGTGTGTGTGCGTACCTTTGCTTTGACAACACCTTTACTCATCAATGTACTCAAACTGCTCGGGGGGCTCGGGCTCCTGCTCCTCCTCCTCGATTCTGGGGCCATGGGCGGAGACGGGCTCCACCAGCTCCTCCTCCTCCTCGCTGGTGTCCTTCATGATGATGATCCCGCCTGTGTAGAGCTGGCGAGAGGCGGTGAAAGTCAGAGAGGGTTCGAGGTTTTACGTCAGCTGAAGAGCTACGGTCACGCCTGTATGTAGAAACAGATTTCCGTAAAGACTGTTTCCACCTGCTGAGACGTCGCAGAGAGTCTGACTCTCGGGTTATTCGCGCTGTGACTCACGGCGGCCTCAGAGAAAATGTGAGCGCATTCTTTCCGGGGGGCTCTATTAATCACTTTTATACAATGACTTTCAACAAAAATCTGCGACTGTATTAGTGATTCAAAAACAGCAGCTTCACTGTTGAAACACTGCTGAACTTCCAAAAATGTGCAACGATCAACCCAAGTTTCCACAAAACTGACCAAACCTCCAGTTCATGAGAAGAAACGTCCCTTTTCATCTCCATACAATAAAAGAGTTCAATAAATCTCCAAACCTTGAACAGACTTCAAGATAAACTCTGCAAGTCTTCTTTACTTCCGAAACCTACTTTTGAATAAAAAGCAAACCCTTTAAAGGAAAGCTGTGTTATAAAACTGAAGTTGAGCAAAGACAGCGTTGCGGCGCTGGATGTGACACTCGAGCACAAAATCAAACACAGCTCCCTCTTTACGGGACGGCGATGAGTGCTGATTGGGCGATTCCACACCGCCGCGCCGTTTACTGCGGGAAACTGTCAACATCTGCAGCGAGCGCACAGAGGTCTGCTTTACGGGCCCGGAGACGGGACTGTCTGGACCCTCGGGTGCCAAAGGCCAAAATCCACCAACGAGCCGCTTCCTGACTTTAACCGTTTTACTGTATTATCTGATATAAAGCACATGTTAATCTAAGGTTTCTGTGAGAACACACACACACACACACACACACACACACACACACACACAGATGCTGAAGCTGCTGTTACCGGTTTGAAGGGCTGGTAGCGGCAGGTCTCCGGCATGGTGAGGACTTTGAGCTGAGCCGGCATCACTCTGGCTGGGTTTTCCAGGAGCTGGAAGTTCGGCTCAGCCTCTTTTTTCTTCTCCTTGTCCTTTTCTTCGTCCTTTTTCTCCTTCTCCTTCTCTCCCTCCACCACTTCCTACGAGAAAAGAATCAATGACAAAGTTCCCGCTGACTCAGTGTCTAAGAAAATAATTTAAAAATCAGCAGACATTGTTTTGGGAAAATTACAGATTGCGGTCAATCACGATCAAGAATCACTCCTTTGACAATATTTGACACCGGTGAGCAGCTGGAAGTCCTGGTTTGTGGTTAGTCTGTTTGTTTCCTTTCATTTCGAATTATTTGTGAAGCTATTCGTCACGAGATGAAAAAAAAGTTAATTAAACAAAATAAGAAAAAAAGCTTGAGGGAGTTTTTTTAGACAATATAGTCGAACACTAAACAAAATAAAAACTAGTAGAGGTCCAGGTCATAAACTGTCCGGCCCTGTTTCGGTGGGTCACTTCCACTCATCCTCCACCTCAGCGGGTATATAAAACGAAACGGCGGCGGCGTGAGCTTTCCGGACGTCTCCAGGCTGTCTCTCAGCACCAGATCGGAGACGCAGCGAGATGGAAGGGATCAAACGACGCTCGTGGTCAACGTGACATAAACACTATATGTGGGTGACTGAGAAGAATTAGACAGACATAAAACTAATATGTTTACAGTTCTTTCTTTCTTTCTTTTTTTTTTTTTAATGCACTTTGAACGGGACCCATCACATGATCTCCTGAAGCCAGAGTCAGGGAAACACTCATTCATTTAATCCTTGAAAAAAACGTTACTCTAAATACAGCCGAGAGATCAAAGGATCAAAAACGGCCCTTTTGTTTTAATTTGAGAACAATTACTTTGTGTGGGTGGTCTTTTCCGATTGGACGTTTCTGCTCGTGGAGATGAAACCGCCAACGTAAACGACTGATGCTCAAGGAGTAAACATGATAAATTAATGATTCAGAGCTTTAAAATAACTGAAAGGAAAAGAGACGGAATTCATAAGTAACTGTGGAAGGGCAGAAGGTTTTTCCACTCACCACCTCCATCTTTTCCTCCTCTTTCTCTTTCTTCTCCTTCTCCTTCTTCTTGGCTTTGGCGGTGATGGAGAGCACGGCGGTGGATACCTGCCACGCACAGAGCAAACGTTTTTCCACAACATACAACAACACTGCACACATCAAGAGCTTCTACAAACATCTTTAAGAATGTACAAAAACAAGTTGACCACAAAATAAACCTCAGTTTGTGAAATGAAGCAACTTAGGGGGGTAAAAAAAGAAAGGAAAGTCCAGAGATGCTCAAATAATAAACATGGCGATGAGACAATAACGAGCTTTTTCAGTGATGGTTTGAAACGTATTCACAAATCAATACAAGGCAAGATCAGTTTCCTAAACGAATATCGATCTGAAAAAGGAGAGTAAAACAAGCTGTTGAGCTGCTTCACTTCTCACCTTTTCCTTTTCCTTCTCTTTGGGGACCTCCAGAGCCGGCGGGTAGGCGAAGGTGGAGGGCTTACAGTTGGAGCGGTACTGCACCTTCGGCATCTGGACAGAAACACACACGTTACTGACGTGCCCGGTGACTGCCGGACATCTCTGTGGACTCAAGAGTACACAAACACTGATCCAGTTTGTTTGTTTTAATATCATAAGTAGTCAGAAAAGTCAGTTGCAGAAATTAACAGATGCAGAAAGTAATAGATCAGACTCGATGTACAGACAACTACAAGGCGAAGAGACGGAGTGTGACCGATCAAGAGGCTTCACTGAACTTCAAGTGAAGATCAAACTGGTGCTTTTCTGCTCATTTTATTTTCGGTAAAAAAAAACTGAAAACCTTTAATGAATATGAAACATTTTCATGTGTAAAATTATATTTCATATAAATGTTGTACCTTTGTGTATAAAATACACTGAACATCTATGTAGGCATTAATCCAGTCATCTCTACTCAAGATTTCTGTCCATTTTTTCTTCCCCTGATTCTGATCAAAGCCTCTGGTAAATCTGCTGAGCCTGATGAGCCACATCATGATTAATATTCAAAACCATTAAACTTCTGGAACACGACCTATGTATTGATGATACCGACCTCTGTGAGCTGCTATCAGAAGTCAAAAGTGAAATGCCAGTAACTTTTAGATGCATTCTTTTGGTGTTTTGATACGATGATTCCACAAGTGGAGGAAAACAAATGTGTTTAATTGATAATAAAAAGCCTGTCTTCTTGTTTTCAGCAGCAGTTAGTAAAGTTCAGCCTTGGAGGGGACCCTTGTTTTGGACTTAACCTCAATGTGAAAACCAAGATGTGCTTTGAGAAACAAAAAGGGGGATTCCAGTCACAACCGTCCGCCGCCTCCTGTTCAGTGTTAGCCTTCGGTCTGTAAACGCGCCGAGCGTCTCAAGCAGAGCGCCGCTGCCAAACAAGGTGTGACCAGCAGAACGTATTTTATGTCAAATCGTAATCCGGTGATCCAGCTCCAGAATTAGAGGCACAGGAGTGATTTTTATTGTGCAGGGGAGTCTGCTAGGGAGACTCCCAGTCTGTTCAACTACAACAAACAGTATATGGTGAAAATGTTCTTTTCCTGAAAGTGAGATGCCCCGGCTTAAACACTGTGCCTGATGAAAACCTCCAAATGCGGCATGCCTTTATTTAACCGCTTCATCCTCCCACCCACCAACTTGTTTCTGCGCCGTCGTAATTCTGCTATAGCTTACGAGCTTTACACTGCATATGTCCCCCGGGGCCTTATAAAGTTGGGAATGTACAAGAAACACAAGTGTATCTGTGTCCCTGGTGCCAGGTGCTGCTGGTTCAGAGGGTGAAATAGGGGATAAAGTCCATCTATTGTCTGCTTAAGTCGACTATGTGTCACATTGATCCCTTGGCATCAGCGCACGAGTGGCAGCAGGCCAGAACGGGCCTGCAGTCCGAGGAGTCTCGTTATGGAGCGGCTGCCGGTGACAGTTGTTAACCAAGATAAAAAGGCTCATTGCTACCAGATCCAAATGCCAAGCCACATAAAGTTCAGAAGCAATAATTAAACGCAACAAGGTTTACACATTAGAAATAAAACATCGGTTATTAACGGCTGCCACTGGACCACAGAGCAGTGAGGGAGAATCTGACATGCGTTCGTACAAACCTTGAGGTCTTTGTTCAGGCCGATTATGGCAGTTGGGGTGAAGGCCAGCGACAGGAAGTGAGAGAGGGGAAACCAGAACCAGAACTGGGTGAAGACCAGCAGGCCGACCACTGAAGGCATGTGAGTGTGACCCGTTCTCGACTGGAGGGAGATGGTAACATTACGGCCACCTGGACGACAAAAACGCAGTAATGGTGAGTTTTAATTTGAAGGACTTGTTAGTTAATCCCCACGAAAACAAAAAAACACAGCATATTACACAATCTATGCAATGAATTAATTGAAAATGTGTCTGTATAGCACAACCAAAGTTTAATCTAACAGTAAAATAACTGCTGTTAGCAAGATCTTCAGCGTAAACAAGCAGAAATGATAGCGACTGCATATCTGAATTAAATTGCAAAACACAGCTTCTGTATGTGTTGGCACCAAAGCACATTGCTTTCATCAAATGATGGATTATACCATTTTAAAAATCCCACGTGTGGATATTTTTGTTTCACTGCCAAATACCAAACCGCTTGTAAACTAAATTAAACTGGTTATATTTTATCAGTGACAACTAACATGTTGCTACATAACACACAGATGACTGATGATGGGAAATTATGGTTAAATAACAGGAATTTCATGTACAGGGGTGAATTGGGTCAATGATATAAAGTATAAGGAGAGCAGTGGAGTCATTCATGTTGGTGTATGAAGGTTAAAAATGGATATGTCTGAAAAATAGCAAATGCTTTGACAATCGGCGTCTACAGCCGTAACACTCGACCAGAGTTCACAGCAGAACCATTAAAAATTAACTACTTTAAGAAAAAGAACAATAGCGGTGACAAAATGCTTTCATTTTGATTTATTACCAATTGTGAAACAATAGAAATAATTTGAAGGGAGTGTGAGAATAAAAAGAATAGGACGTTCACCACCCTGTGACTTCTGCCTGAACTGCGCACTTGAGGCAGGATCTGAATCACAGGAACAAGTCATGGAATGCATTGTCTCCTGCTTCTACATCTAGAAGAGCCTCATTTATTATCATTGGAGCTGAACTATGCAGAAGATTAATGTCAAATTAGGTGCCGTCCTGAAATAACACATCTCCGCACAAAAGACAATTTCATCATTAATGTGACTTTCAATTTCAAGAGGATTACTGCACACTGACGGTTGAATGCTGAGGCACACTCGATGTCTGAAAGTATCAGAGAATTTTGAATCCCGTGTGTGCTGTACAACGGATTCTCTCTTGGTGAAAGTGTACAAAAATGTGTAAAAAGATGGTCATAAACGACAGCTGAGAGTGTAATTTGAAGCATTAGTCTGGATGGGACTGACAACAGGAGGGCACAGCAGAGGACAGAAGGGAAGAAGGAAGAGAGGAAGGGCGGCGACTGGGAGGACTCGCTCTCTTGTCGAGGATAAAAAGAAAGTATTCTGTTTGAATGATAAGGTCACTAGGAGTTGCCTTTTTAGATAAGAATGACATCAGCCGGCACAATGCCCTTTAAATCATCTGCTGCTATCTCCCTGTGAAGCATTTCTGATTTTAGGTCAGAGGAAAGATTTAACGTTTGACACATGAAGCGGCGCTCTAAACGCATCACAGTGAACACTGGCCAGAATGAGTTCTGAGCTTTTCACGTGCTGCTTGAGAGTCTCTTGAATACTTAAGAACAGTTGCGTGCGCTTGACAAATGGGTTGTGCCCCATATATATCTATATATATAGAGAGATATTTATTTTGCCAGCTTTCAGTTTGGTGAGCCAATTTTCATTCCATGCAGTAGGTAAAGGCGGTGCTGGGGCACCTAGAAGACCCTCGGAGGTGTAATGTGACTACATCCACAACCAAGCAGCCTGAAGAGAGAAACATCGTAATCTCATAAAATAACAAACAGGACATGGCTCGCTGCAACAAGAGTAAAATTAAATAATTAATGGACTTGTATCAATTAGAGAGGGAAAGCATGTAAATGAGGCTTGAACATACTGGGGCGAGAGAGCAAGCACATGGACGCGGAGAGCGAGTAAGAGACCGACATTTCCTGGATAATGACCACCAGTGCTTGTAAAACTGGGCTCTAATCACTTCCGCCAGTCAAATTAAATACAATCAGCCCTGTACCTCAAACACAACGCCCCACGAGTACCAGCTTATAAAAACTTTCATGTTGCATTAGCATGTCTGACATTCAGTCAGCGTGCGCGTGTGTGTGTTTTGTGCATATTTTGCCTGCACGTGTTTGAAATGTAGTGAAACCAGGGATGGACAGTGACGGCTTGACTTGGGCCGGAGCTGCAGGAAGACGAGCTGGGAGTCTGCATGTGAACTGAGTCACGATCAGTAATCTGAAAGGAGTGGTGGACAGTCACATTGGCCTGAGCCTGTGGAGCTTCTGATGAACACCTGTCCATCATCAGGACGGTTTAACTGCTCAGAGCAAATTAACTATTAGGGAGCAATGGAGGAAAGGCGTAGTTGATCAATTACGACGAATGAAAATCCTTTATATTTCATAATAACTCAAATCCTGTCATATGACGGAGTACGATCTTGAAAAAGGCGCCATTTTGTTTAAGCTACAACATCTGGTAGTGTATTTAGACAGCAGTGTGTAAACGAAGCTGGTTTCTTTCTGGCTCGGCACAGGAGGTTTTGTTTTAGAAACAGAAAATGAGTTTTTGGTTCAGCCTACATGGAGGACGATGCATACATTGAACTGTAGGTGTGTGAATGGGAGTCGCTCTCTGTGCGTGATGATGTGCAGCTCTCCTGGACCTCACACGCACACAAACATAGGCCGCGTGCTTGTGTCCACAAACACCCGCACAGACACACAAACACAGAAACCATCAGAAAAACAGAAATCACCAGGGGGAGACCGGTGAGAGCAGAGCCTAGCGTGGACCGCCTGGCACTAATGCACCTTAGCATGATCGGTTCCAGAGACGTAGTGCACGGGTGGTCAGCCAAAAAGCGTAAAGGAACGCCAATTAAGGTGTGTGTGCAACGCATACGCGCGCACACACATCATTTAGAGGTATTCAACTTGTTTTACGGAGTAATTTAAAATTATGCAACGTTTTGTATTCCCTCAGGAGGAGTCCACCTGAGCCATGTAGACCAGTTTGGTTTAATTTTTAGTGAAAGACCTGCATGACCCAAATGCACCTCTGTTAGGAGACTCACCCGCGTCAAGGATTCCCTGGGCAAGGATGGCGCCGAACTTGGCCATCACATCATCGTGCTTGTCATTGATCACCTTCGAATAAAGTTGCCGGAACTGGTTCACCTAAAGCCAGGAAGAAATTTTCTGATGCATAGTTTGAAAACAACACAGTCACAAACGTCTCTCTGAGAAATTCTATGACCAGGATATTCTCAGAGCATTGTCACACCCGTGGGGCCAATATCCCAAACACTGACTGGACATTGTATTAATAAATTATTCAACTCAGCCTTAGTCAAAATTGTCAATTATCAACCAACTGGATCCTTTAGCCACCCGAAAACAGAGGAAGGTATGTAGCACAGCTGCAAATTACAAAACGCAAGGAGGAGAAAAAAAATTAATCGATGGTTCATTCTACGAATAAACTCTCACTTGCAAAATCCTGCATACCGCCTTGAGCTTTAGGCTGTGTTGGTGTACAGTGCAGTGAAAAGTCTGTGCAAATGTGTCTGGTATTTCCTAACAGTTTACAACATAGTAAGAGGAACTTAAACGGTGAGTGCGTGCAGATATGCTAGTACTAGCCATTCTCCAGACTTCTTTCCTTGTGTGCTCACTTTTGTGATGTTTTCTGCTTTCAGTCAAGACTGTACTTGTTTCTTTCTTCTCACTGTTTACTCTGCGAAAGCTCTGGTCTCTGAGCCATCAACTATTATTTAGTAGTCACTGAACAATGTAGCAAATATCTAACAGACATGACAAATGCCAGATCGGTATTGTTCTGTACTCTGCAGCGTCTCTCCTGCAGAAAGTAGTTTACGTTCAAAAGGAAATACCTCTGCTGTTTAATAGGTACACACCGGGGACGAGACCAACAGTCTGATCAAAGCTGCTGGCCATGAAGCAATTTCATGCACTTACCTTGGGACATGTGACTTCAGTTTGCTGGATCATGATGAGGGCAGATGCAATGAGGGCTCCCTGTCTCACGTAATTCACTGGGTCATTAGTCATGGGCTCCAGAAGATTAATGGCCTCCTGTGAAGAGAGTGACAGATAGGGTGAGAATTAATCTTTAAGTAAGCGTTCCTCTACTATGAGGTGAAGAGAACATAAAAAAAAACATATATATGTATTAGTGCTGTTAAGATTGAATTGCATTAATTGCAATTAATTAATGGAGGGCTGTCAGCAATTTTTTAAAATTGTGATTAATCGCAGAATTAGAGTTAAGGATATTAATTGGCTCAAAGAAAAGAAATAGGAGAGAAAACTCATTTTACTGTCGTGGGGACATTTCTTGTTCTCATCCCTGTGCAGTTCAGGTAAATTATGAGGCTTAGATTCCTCATTTGAAGCTTGAAAATGTTACAAACCTTCTCAAGTGGATGCCTATGTTTTGGACTGATGAACACCGAAAGTGAAATTAGGATTGGCCTTCCCCGAGGCTCTTAACTTTAAAATGTTGGAGATGGTTCAAATTCCACATTTGTGAGTGTTTTCTGATGTGAATCTGCTCCACTTCAGTTGAAAGGTTCACATAAAGCCATTTTTTTGTGCACTACATTGGTGATTTTGTGTTGATTTGAAGCTCACAAATGATGTGATTAATCATAATTAATTATGGTCAGAGCTGTGATTAATTAGTTTGAAAAAGTGTGATTGGTTGACCGCACTAAAAACATTTATGCTTATCAAAAGATCAGTTTTTGAAATGCAATCAACTACGACATTTCCATAATTAATTGTGGTACATCGCGTTGTGAATTGCATGCTCCAAATTCTATTATTTTGCATTTCAATACAGTTTTAAGCCCATAATGTAAAGCACTTCTTACCAGGTCGTCTTAATTGAGGATCAAATGAACACAGAAAATTGTCTTTTTGAACTTTTGCATCTTATTTTAAAAAAAGTGCCACGTAGACCAACGTAATACAATGTTTATGATAAATACTCTTTCCACACTGAAAAACAAGTGCCATTTTGATCCAGTTGTCTACTTCAAAAATATATCTGAAACAAAATGCTCCAACAGTGTGGTGATAAAACCAGAAACCAGGACTTCGGGTGAGGAAACAACATCCAAGTCTTAAGAGGAATTAAGTAATGTGGCATTTACTTTAAGAGATTCAATATATCTGGTCACTCTCTTTGCTACTTAAAAAATAAATAAAACCACCAATACACCAATAGATCACCTCTGCTACAAAGGGTTGACATAAACAATGTCCCAATCATTTGGCATACAATTCAGAACCATCTGAGTTCAAAGTTTTCTCTTATTTATTTATTTATTTTTATTTGAATTAACTGGTCACCACTGCGATTAAAAAAAATAATCTTTCAACAGTCCTACACAGATTTAATGTGTTCACTCTGCAGGGTCCCATTCTTCAGCTCTTTCAGGTTTAAAGGGTGTCTCTCAAGGCTCAACATTAGGACCTTTGTGCCATTTATATTATCTGTGTCAAGACATTTCAAACTGTCCGTCGACCTTCCAAAAATCACCCCAATGGAAGGGGCCAAAATTGAAACTGTGACTTTATACAAGTATTTGGGGATCACCACTGATAATAAGTTGCCATTCAAAGAGCGCATTGACAGTCTTCTGTCTAAGTGTTAACCTAAATTTTGGAATCTTCTTTAGACATGGGTCCGTTTTCCACGTCAGGCCAGAGATTATCTCATCTCTGCAACTTTCTTACAACTTTCTCCTTTTAAATACTTGTCGACACATTTCCTCTATATAGGTCAAATGAACTCTGTCATGATGCATATTTCTACAATAATTAATGTTTATGCAGTATTTGATTAATATGTGTTCACAAACAGTTATGCTATCACTGTCTGCTGTATGCTGCTGTAAACCACACTTCCCGCTCTTCGTTGATAAATCGAGTTGCAGGCTGCGTCCTTCTTACTTGGCCACATATTTGATCAGGTCAAGAAATCACTTTGGACTGTGTTCCCAGGATTTGATTAAAATGACTGCTCCCAGAGTCAGAACTGAACTGGGTTAGACGGTCTTTAAATATGTCCCCCTTTTCATGGAATTGTCTCCAAATGTACTTCAGACTAACACAACTGGTCCCTGTTGGGGAATTTAAAATCTCTGCAAAACAACCGTGGGAGAGCTGCCTTTGGTCACTGCTACTTTTTAAATTCTTCAGTGCCCATCATTTTACTTAGAGTTGTTGTCCCCGGAATTGCTGCTGTGTAAATGTATTTGCTGAGTGTTATAACTGCGTGCTGCTGCCATGTCCTCTTGGTGCCCTCCAGGTCCGTCTTGGAAAAGACATTTTATATATCAACAAGGCTTTTACCTGGTTAAATAAATAGTAACAAAAACAACAATAATAACAATTAACACTGACAGCCCTAATTTAAATATTTTGCACTGTGTTAATGCAATTTAAGTATTTACTGTTTTAAAAACACTTGTTGCCTGTTGTGTTCAAACTAAAGTCATGTTTATTCTATGTGCCATTTTTGGAATTAAACAGCGAGTTCAGATTTATCCGACTGCTTGTACTCATGAATGGGAAATCTTAGTCATGAGCAGTTATAAAGAACATTCAGGATGCAACACATAGTGATGCACCATGGAATTTAAGACAAGACAGTTGTAATGGAATCTTGGGACCGGTGAAGCCCTAATAGGCAGAATGACACAAAGGAATTGAGTGATGATGACTGTTGTTGCTTTTGATTTAGATGTCAGTGCTGTGCAGAACACACATTTTACGAGCCAGCAGTAACTTTTAGAAGTGACTCCAAGTCTGAACACCCTTCGGTTAGCTGGACTGTTTGAGCCCATAACATTAGGCAGATAATATGAACTATTAAATGTTTTGTGTAAATGTCATATGTCAATGGTTACAGAGCGACGCTAAAAATGAATTTTTTCCTGTCTGAAATAAAAAGATTTTAAGAAGTTTGTGGTTAATATACTAAGTTAAACATTTTTCCAGAATCCGGAAAAAACACTTAAAACTCATAATAGGAAAAAAATATAAACAACCTTATCCCAGCAACTGAAGAAGCTCAGTTCAGTCCTTGTTTGACATGAACCAGTTCAGTTTCTTTCATTGGAGGGTACCGTGCCTTTTTCAAAGAGTGTCGGTCCTGCTTATATGCAGCATCCCATCCACCTGCAACCTTCTTAATGGAAGGCAACCCACTCAACCATATGAGAAACAGCCACCATAATGTATTACACACTATAATCACACCCTAGGCAGAAAATAAAAGAAAACCCAACTCATCTGCTCTTTAAAAGTTACAGTGACTCATTAAACAAAAACAGAGAACATTTACAACATTGATTTGATGTACTGCCCTCTCCAAAAACACTCCCTTAAATCTGAGCTCCTAAAAGCTAATATAATGTGTGTCAGCGTAGAATTACAAGGTTTACTCACTCTTCAACATCTTCCATTCGCAACTGCACAGCTGAGTGCAACAAAGGCCACTATAGTTTGCTGATAATTACCTTTCCTGTATTCAGCCAGAGTCAACCAGACCTCACAAATTAATAACATTAATGTCATCCATATCTGGTTGCCCTTGACAACAGAGCAACAATCGGTCTCCTCCCATGATAACTGTGACGGATGGGGGTGAAGAAGGACCACCTCTCCTGCTTTTTTATTTCTGCTCCCTCTTCTGTCCTCAAGCCAGTCCATCAAAGCTACTTTTACTTCTGTTGAACAGTAATGGCTGTAACTGACACCACCAGACTCAGAAAGAGGCGTCAGCTCTGCCGAGGAAAGAGAAACAAACTAGGATGATGACAGTGGAGGTAAAATAAACCACGTTTCATCTATGCTTTTGGCCCGGCCGGCTGAGACAGCCGCGCACCAAGATGATCACTCAGCGTGTAAAGCCAACACTAGTCGACCACATCCTGTCTACGATGGGTTGCTGGAAGGGGGGTTAATAGGGGGTACTTACTGTCAGACCCAATCAGCGGCGCAGGTTGGTTGCTTAAGATCATGTTAATCTACAAAGCTTACAGTTTGTGCCTCAATGCCCAAACTGACTGTGAAATTACGCTCGATTCAGCAAAACCAAAAACTGGCTTGACGCCCGTGTAAATAAATGGAAAAGCGCAGAACACATTTTACCACGCCATCATTTCCATTTTAATACACATTTCTAAAAACAGTATCATATGACAAGTGTACTGAAACAATGAAATGCTTCTTGAGAGTTTGCTTTGTGTTTAAAATTACATTTCCACACGTAATTCTCTGTAAATAATGTTTCCACGCAATTCAATAAACAAACCCAACAGTTGTTTTTCTATTTTGAAATTCATTTTCATGGCACTACATCAACATAAAAAGACTGCAGCAATGGTCAAAACATTTCTGTCCTGCTGGTTTTTGTTCTTTTCGGGCATACAGCAGATTACGTTCTGTCAACAAATTGCAAATCCAAAGTGTAAATGATGGCGAAAGCATGTTTGCCACCTAAATAGGAGACCCAGTTATCTTGACATCATCATTATGGTCACTGATCTCAGAGGTTTATGGAGGAAAAATCGAGCATGCTGAGCTTTGGAAAATTTAGTTGGTCAGCCAACAGAATACAACAGAGAGGTTATGAGGCTGCCGGATTCCAAGAGTGTCTTGTTTACACTTATTAACACTAAAACCTGGTAAATGTGCCAACTTGGATCAGTACGTTTTGAAAAGCACCTCTGAATTTGTATTGATGTCTCCATTAAGATGGACAAGAGAATACAGAGAACCTATTCCAAGCAGCTGCACCTGTGCTTCTGCATAAATAAGTCACACACAGGAGCAATTTACTGGATGCTTTATTGAAAACCCTTTGTTCGGCATAGATAATCTTTGCTTCAGTGACACATGCTGCATCATAGAGGACATAAAGCCCCAGGATGCATGAGAATATCAAATCAAATCCTGCACTTGGGGTGGAATTGCGATCAAAGCTTTGCTTCAACGATATGATCGCTGACTGAAAAAATATTAGCGTAGAAATAAATTATTAAAAAAGAACACATTAATTACTACTTGGAAGACTTGGAAGATGACAATGCGAATTCCCGAATACTAGGCGGATCTTTACTTCATTAAGGAGAAAAGTATTATTTTTTCAGTGTTTCTCCTGTTCATTACCTGAGCATCTTTTCAGCAAAGCGTACAACACATTTTTGAGTAAACTGAAGAAAGTAAGCACTCACCTTGTTGCCTGTTCCAGCACAGCAAATTCCAAGAGCCATAGCAGCCCCACAGCGCACATGAGGATTGTAGCTTTCCGACAAAAGAGACACCACGCTTGGGCACTGCTCTGGGGTCCTTAAAAAAACAACACAAAAAACAGAAAGAATATAAGAAAGGGGACATTTGGATTTACAAGAGGCTTTCTGACTATCAAGCTGAAGGATGAATGAATGTGACTGAGTTCATAATAAGTAAAGTTTATTTGTAAAGCATTTGTCACAGATAAATTCACAAAGTGTTGTACAAAGTAAGGTAAAACACATACATACAGTTAAAAAGATAAGTTTAAGTCAGACTTGGTCAACGCTTTTCTGACTTTCAAGATATTTCTCAGGTGATAAAAACAGTTTTGGCTCAGTTGATGAGAGTGAACTTCTGAAGAAACAGCCTGATCAAACATAACCCTGAAGTTTCTGAGGCTGGGTTTGACAGAGGAGCCCAGAGCACCAAGATGGGTCCATAAGATATAAAATTGCTTGAGTTAATATGTTGCCATATGAGATAAAATTACCACAGTTAAAACTAGCCAGGCTTTGTAGATTATGGGACAACTGGTGCACATTTTTAAATTCCACGGTTGCATCATGTTTGTTTGCATTGAGTAAGTCGACAATAGCTTTCTCAGAGGGAACAAGAAAATTTTGAAAGGAAATGTGGAAATTAGATGCTGAGATTTGGCCACATATTTAGCAAAACTCCTTGCCAACACAGATTTTCTCTCAGTGTGGTGCGGTACGGTGGAAAAGAAAGACGAGATGCCTGAGAGCCAAACCATTCAAGCCAAATCCCTGGCTCAAGACACATTTGCAAATGCTTTTGGCTCCATGTATTCTTTCATTCAGCGATGTGTAAATTGCTGTCACAGTAAATGAAAAGCGCATTAAGATGTGCTCATTACAAAGTGCAAATGAACTGACATTTATTTCAATGGAAAGAAGCAACGAAGAATCAGAAGTTTCCAACTGTAATTGTAAAATGCAATAAATTGCTTTTAGAAAAAGATCTGATGTGCACTTTTGACTCAGCGAATCACAGTTCAGTCATGAACCACATGCAATAATCTTTTACTGAAAAAGAAATTCATGGAGCTGACTGAGAGAAAAAAGTGAAAGTGAAAGGGAGGAAAAACACATCCTTACATTGAAATTATACTGCCTATGAAATTATCTGCCTCACACCAACAATGTTACATTTTCCGAGACAAATTTAGTGTTAACACCAGAAAAGACTGATCCAATGGGTCACCAACAAACCAGCATGACTCCAAAAGTTTATTAAAAAAAAAAAAAAAAATACAAATGGCTGCATTTTCACTAAACACTGTTGCAGTTTGAATAGTTGCTTTTGTTTGTTACACTGCAAGAATAGAGGATTCTTCCGTGAAAGTGAAAGTGAAAAAGGAGAATCCAAAAATTGCACTCAGTTGTTTACCTTGTGAACAGTATGCAGATAGTACCTAAAATCCTAACTTAACAGACACAGAGTAGACACAACTGTACTAACACAAAGTGCAAGTTCAACACCATGAACACCGCCACTGCCCCTGCTAAAATCATTCACAGAGTGCTGACATCCTTCAAATCATGACTGGTCAGGGGACAGAAAATACGATTTGGGGATTTTTGAATAAAACCCATCCTGATACCCTGTCTGGTGAAGGCTCTTTACTACTCAGCTTCAGTTACATGGTTCATGGTTAAGACTTTATGTTGTGTACGATGCACTTATTCAGCTGTGAAATAACCAAACCAAACCAAAAAAAACAAAAAACAAAAAAACAACAAGACAAAAAAAGGCCACACTGAAGCAGGTTATTTTTAATTTTACAATGTAAATGATTGAAATTCAGAGGGGTTTACATGCAGCTGACCTCAATACCAAATTGTCCTATTATGAGTAAAGTTCAACGTATCTGTCAGGGCAGGCCCAGCCCAGGAGAAAAAGGCTGTTAAATGAAAGATCAGGAGCCTTCCGGGGAGAGATACCCAGGGGACTGTCCTGCGTGTTTTTCTCCATTAGGTTCAGCACACTGAACATTACATCTGGCTATACTTAAAAACAAAAAAAAACAAAAAAACAAACAAAAAAAAAACCCAGCAAGAATCTCAAGTCAGTTGTTTGGCATTTTTCATACCAAGCAAAGAATCAAAGAACTGGGGGGAGATGAGGACGAACAAGTCGCAGGCTCCAACACCTGTCACTAGAAAATATGTTTGATTTGACATTGGCATACATTCAAATGTCTTACACAACACTGAGGAGATCTGAGAACATATGCTGGTCATTTACCTTGTTCTTGTAATCACTGTGCACAGTACTTGATTCTTAACACCAGATGTGATTGGTTGGAAATGATCTGGCATCCTTGAGATATTATAGCGCAACACTACTTCACAGACTGGACAGACTATGATTAACAAATAAAAAGAATAAATAAATACAGTTCGAACAGAGGTGATTCTTCATGTTCACAAGGCATTTTTCCTTAAGAAAATGTTTAACTGAAACATATTTGGAGTGTTAGTGAGAATAGTAGGATTATACGGGATGAAGTCTTCTCAGATTACTATAAAAGGCTTGAATAAGTTAGAGTCATCTCATTATTGAACACTTAATAGTCTTTATTTACTGTTGCCTCAGACGCAGGACTATCCACAGGAATGAAGGTTAAATGCCTATATATGTAGGGAACCATCACCAGGTATCACAAAATAGGATTAAACTGTGCCTGAAAATGTGAGATTACTGAGAAGAAAAGGGAAAAGCTATGTTGAAAAATATTTTTTAAGCACCTAGCACCACATAAAACGTCTCCTTCCTAAACTCAGCTGCAACCACCCCCATCGATGCTTTCCTCAAATGAAGGAGAGAACAGAAAGTGACAAATATAAACAGTATGATGACTGTGTTGAAGGAAATTACCTCCCAGAACCGCTGGCATATTGCCAGCGTGTAGACATTCATCTGTTTTGTATAGTCAGTCTTGCCTGTGAAACCGACGGGAGGGAGGGGAGGAGAGAGAGAGAGAGAGAGAGAGAGAGAGAGAGAGAGAGAGAGAGAGAGAGAGAGAGAGAGAGAGAGAGAGAGAGAAAGAGAGAGAGAGAGAGAACAAGAAGGGAGCGAGTGCGGGCTGATCGCAGGCAGCGAGCGGAAAGTGGAGGAAGGCACTGGAGAGCTACAACATCTGAAAGTTTTAAACCTGTGATCGCCGTAGGTGATGCGAAGCAGGACTGGGGGTTCCTCCAACATGTGGACTCGAAGCAAATTCCACATCATGGACAGATGCAGACCCGGACAGATTTAGGTTTTGCTGCTGAGCGACGGCACTTTCTTTCAGGCTCTTATGTGGGGAGGGTGGAAATATAAAGACGTGACAGGGAACTTTACAGGAGCCATTGTACAACCACATGGAAAAAGACTTCTGCGCTTTTTCTAGTGCAGAACATTTGCTCTTCTATTTGAGAGTGAAAACACAGCAACTTGGAAAAAACTGACAACTGAAACACCAAAGAAGACTACCAAAGAAAAAACCAACTGTCTGAAACTGGTAAGCAACTTTGTTATGGTGTATGGATTTTTGTTCAAGCCTCGAAAGAGTTTCTGAATTGCTTTAATGCACAACCTTCTGTCTGTAATGACACATTGTCCTTGTTTTACTTTGAGGACACTGAAATCATGACTTTGTAGCTCATACCAGAGTAAATAGAGCAGACAACATCATTGAAGCAATCGTAACTAAAACGAAACCACTACCCGATTAAAAATGCTGTCATTCAAGTTTTCCACCTGGGCAAATTTCTTTGCTATGATGTGGAAACAAGTGTCATCGTACAGGAAAGATCACCTTAATCTGTAACCATTAACGTTTCATTATGTCTTCTTTCAGACAAATTAAAGCAAAGGGTAACGAGCTCTCCTTTTAACAGGCCTGTTTCTTATTTAAAGTGGATTCAGAAGAAGACGAGTGCATCAGCAGCCTGGGAAACAGAGGACCCCCGCTAACATTTCTCTGTGGAAGTACTAACCGTGGTGGGATTATTGCCAACATTGGAGTTTTATGCATTGGACCCCCAACCTTTTTTTTTTTTTTTTTTTTTTTAATCATCTTGAAGCAGTAGATCACCTACTGATTACCAGCATTTTTTCCCCTTTGAGTTTGTGCACTACAGGACGGATGAAGCATCTTGTGCGCTGACCCTGGAGTTGTCCTACCCTGCCCTGTGCCCTTACCAGTAGGACCAAGTGACCATGCTGACCGATTGTGGCACACCAGAAAAATCAGAGCCCCGACTCTTGCTCAGGCACACTGTGATCTCAGCAGAACCATGTCTCACCCAATCGTGGCACAGCTCGAGGCCAACAACTCCGATGCCGGAGAAGTGCCTGAGATTCAGCTGAAGTGGGCTGCGCTCCTTATCTTCATGGTCATTATCCCAACTATTGGAGGAAATATTCTGGTCATTCTCGCCGTATCGCTTGAGAAGAAGCTGCAGAATGCCACCAACTACTTTTTGATGTCACTTGCTGTGGCTGATCTGCTGGTGGGGCTTCTAGTGATGCCCATTGCGCTCATCACAGTTCTCTACAGTAAGTGTAGTAGTGCCTTGCCTTTGTCAGTTTTTCTCGTACAGTTACACAATGACAAAGAAACACACACTCAAACATTATTAGGAAAACAGTTGGACCCAAATCTTTGAAATTTTAATTCTTGTGACATTTCACATTGTTAATAGACTCTTTTCTGTCACTTATTTTTATACAATTTATAACAAATAAAACAACTTTATAGATATGTTTTGATTAAATCCTCAAAACAATTATGCTTTAGAATCTATATTTCATCTAAATGCATATGGTTTTAAAACAGAAACAACAGTAAAATAACTAAATGAGACTACAATACTGTATGCTGTGTTATAACAGCATTACAAAATTCCCAAAGGGTGAATCTGCTACTTTATTCTATTGAATCTGCTGGACGATAATGATTGAGGTCAAGAGACCAGTGTTGCAAATGTCATCTGCAGTATTAATTTGTTGACTATATTCATTAGTATTTTATATTGTCAATTGTTTCATTCTTTAAAATGAATAAATAAATAAATAAATAAACATGTTTGGATACATGCTGCTCTTAACTACTTTGGTTTACTGTTATAAAGATCTGAAAAGCAGTTCAATTTAATTTCTAGTTTTATGATTCATTATAACAACACTTGCTTCAACATCCAGATGGGCCACATGCAGAGCCAACTGAACACACTGTTGTGCTATTTTCAGTGAGGAATCCGAGAAACTGAATGCTACCAATTATGACAAGATTGACAAGGTGAAGAACAAATACAATATTAAAAATCTCAAACAACCTGATTTGTAAACACAAAGTTTGAATGATACTGCCTGTTATATTTAGTACAGCAGAATAACATTTACTCCTAACAATACATCAGCTTGTTGCAATCAGGTAAAATAGGAAGAAAACATTCAACTGCTCAATTGTTTCAGGCATCGGCTGCTGTCATTCTCTTTAAATTAGAGGGACAAAACCCAAGAGTACTGGAGTGAGAAGCCTGAAGCCATGGGGGACATAAACATATATGCACAGTGTGTACATGAGGGTGGTGTGAAGGATAGCAGTGCTGTCCTGACAGGCAAACTGCCAAACCAAGTATTAACGCTTCCTCCGAACTCAGCTGAAGAATATGGTGCTCAGTCAAGAACACAGTGCAGGACAGCTTACACAGTCAATATTACTGCCATCATGCACACTTCGCAAGAATGGGGGCAGTGAGGGTGTAGTGCAGGGTGGTTCTGTTGACTAAAGCCACATCTAAACGGAGTAGCTCCCACTGAGTCAGACTATGACCCCCACATTACACAGGTCAACATCTAGAATTAAGAAAAGCCATTTGAGAGACCGCATCAACAATGGCTGCAATTCTGAATCACTGTTCAAAAATATGAAATTACCATGTCTATCAATTATAAAAATACATTTAATTTAACCTCAACCCAAAAACTAATGATATCAGTCATAGGTGCCACATTTACAGTCACCAACTGACATGACATTTTAACTTCGGAGGTGTCAGAAATGTGTCTCTTTTAATAATTGTATCATTCTTCCTTATTGAACAGCAGAATGTATTAGTATAAGTTTCATTGTTCCAAACATCTTTTCAGTTGCATATTAGGTCACTATTCACTTTAAACAACACAGTGACTTATCTACATCTTAAGTATTTAACGTGTACAGCTGTTACTGAATTCCAAGCAAATTATTTGGTACCTAGCTGCTATATATGAGAAAAAAAAGTAAGAATGTGACTGAGCTTTATGCAACCTGTTTACTCAAGTTGTGAATGGATGTAAACTTTGTGAGAATGGCATGGATGTTCAAAATAAAAAGGCTGAACGAATAAGCCCTCAGCTGATCAGTAATCTTCAGCACAGAACAAAATTTAACTATGGGCTTAATGAAAATTATTGGCTGCTCCCTTGTGGAGACTAATCTATGTATAAAGAAAGAAGTAAATTAAATATACAGCACTGTGTTCATGATTATTTTTCTAAGTTATTGTAAAATGACTATTTTCTTCTATTAGTCATACTACACAGCAAATAAACTGTTATTCTTACTATTCATAGTATTCCTGCAGTTTTTGATCATAGTGTGATGTGCTGTAGTGTCACACAGCATAGAAGATTTTGAGAAGCCTGTGACCTTTAGATAGAATAACAGAAGCACTGCAGTACATAAATGGTTTTTCTCTGGTAATATAACTTGAGTGTAGTTTTCCAAATAGACAAACAAGCAGTAAATATGACAAGAAGTTCTGTCACACTCTGGGGTAAACTGTAATATTAATGTGACTAAAACACTGCAGTAAAACAAACTCATACAGGTGGAAGGCCAGGGCTTTAAGAAAACAGAAAGTGCAGTAAATTTATAGCACTATTGATCAAAGTATCAACATATATTAAATCGGACAAAAGTGAAAACTATGGAGCTGTCCATGAAAAAAAACAAAAAACAAAGAACAAACAATTTGACATATATCATTAATTCTACATTGTAAACCTAATACAAACTTGCTCTAAGACTTGTTTAATATGAAAACAATGAATGAAAAATGCAGAGACCTACTTAACGTTTACTCACTCAAACGTTTTCAGCTTAACTAAGCAAATTCTATAACTGCTTGCTTGTTGAAAAATATGCTGTTTATTGGATTTGGCATGGCATGCACAAAAGGTCTACTGTGAGAATTAGAGGAATAATCAATCTTGGCAATCAAACTAATCAACATAGTGACTCAAAAGATTCCCCTGTGTGACAAGTAC
Organism: Salarias fasciatus; assembly: GCF_902148845.1. Taxonomy (NCBI): domain Eukaryota; kingdom Metazoa; phylum Chordata; class Actinopteri; order Blenniiformes; family Blenniidae; genus Salarias; species Salarias fasciatus. The sequence continues at coordinate 10,744,473 of NC_043766.1, read as the reverse complement.
ATGGTGCGTGTCAAGGAAAACACGGCACAAGCAAATGAAGGAAAGAATAATAAAAGAAAATGATCTTTTGCTATGTTAATGGGTGACTAGACATAAGCCAGAACAATTACTTGCCAGTTTTATGCCCGGAACTCAAAATAAATACTACTGTTGTGCATAGTCTCCAAGCCAACATAAAAAGCTTTTAGCTCCATAAACAGTCAACGAACCTTCCTTTTTCCAGTAAAGTCATTCCTCTGAGATGAACAAACACCAATTCTTTTTTTCCTAATTCTTTCCCACTGTGGTCAATCTGCTGTAACTGCAAGTAAGTAAGAGGAATCTTGTTTTGTAAGGGAAGTGATTTTTACCACAAGTACATTAAATTAGGAACTAATTGCAGAGACAGATAACTGATGTGTATCCCAAAGGTTTATCATTGTAATTTATTTGTTTCATCTTCTCTCCAGACTCTGGATGGCCTCTTCCGGAGTTCCTCTGCCCAATTTGGCTCTTCCTGGATGTGCTGTTTTCTACTGCATCCATCATGCATCTATGTGCAATTTCACTGGATCGCTACATTGCCATCAAGAAGCCCATCCAACACAGCCAGTACAAATCCAGAGCCAAAGCAATGGTCAAGATCGCACTGGTGTGGCTCATATCCATTTGTAAGCATCTGTTCAGCTTTCTGTAGCTTTTCTTCATATTTACTCAATACTACAGCAGCAATAGCTTCACAACATCCTAAAGCTAAAGCATTGAAATTTCAGGACTGTTCATCAATCTGAACTTTCGAGGCATGAGTTTGCCAATATTAATTATGCTTATCATTTTCCAGGTATTGCAATCCCCATTCCTATAAAAGGGCTTACGAACTACCACGTTCCCAACAACATCACCTTCAACAGTAACCACACATGCCTGCTGAAAACTGACACCTTTCGGGAGTTCATCATGTTTGGCTCCTTGGCAGCATTCTTTGTCCCTTTGACTATCATGATGGTGATCTATCTGCTCACCGTCCAGGTGTTGCGCAAAAAGGTTTACTTGCTCAGATCAAAGGTGACTCAGCGCTTAAGCTATCCAACAGTCTCGACAGTTCTTCAAAAACAACCAGCTATGACTTCTCTTCAAGCTGAACAAATGAACATGCTGGACAGCAGACTTCTCAGGATGCAAGAAAAACCCAATACAGGCACAACAAACAATCCTGCAGGGAATGTAATGTCGTTTCGGAGAATGTCGACAATGGGGAAAAAATCAATGCAGACTCTAAGCAATGAGCAGCGTGCCTCTAAGGTGCTTGGCATTGTCTTCCTGTTATTTGTAGTCATGTGGTGCCCTTTCTTCATCACTAATATCACCTCAGTGCTGTGCACCAGTTGTGATGCCAACCTCATTTCCAGCCTCATGGAGATCTTTGTTTGGGTGGGTTATGTGTCATCAGGAATCAACCCACTGGTCTACACACTCTTCAACAAAACCTTCAGGGAGGCTTTCACACGTTACATCACTTGCAACTACAAAAGCTGCACGACTGGGCATCAGCGACACCCGACAGCTTCAAATGCAGATTGGACACTCACGGGAATTTCATTCAGATCTTCAGTGGCAGAAAACTCCAAACTGTTCATGAAGCGGGGGATGAAGAACGGCATTGGAACAGTGAGCTATCAAAGTCCATTAAGGTGCCGTAAATCGCCTGTACAGTCGTGCAGTGGCGTCGCATTGGACACAATGCTTTTCACTGAGAATGACCATGGTCAGCACGAGGAACACGTTAGCTGCCTATGAAGATGGATGATACCTGAATTAATAATCTAGCACTTGGATCAGATCTATGGAACTATTTTTAAAACTTAGAAACATTCAAAAGACAATAAACAGCTAATCTTAATTGGATACACTCCATTACTTGTTGCACGCTGCAACAGGGAAAACAAAACCCTTCACTATTGTTGTCTGATGCTATCGGTGTGTGTTTACATCAGCTGTGAGAAAGCAAACAGGACTGTGTTGCCAAATACGTTAATTTATGCGATTTCTGTATTTATAACATGTCAAACTCCCGTTTTATCTGACTGATTGATATGGGCGCTGAATATTACTTAAGAGACCTTATAACTGACAGTCCAAACAGCACTTGCCAGGTCACAGGAAAACTGAACACAAAATTGCATCAACTTTGAAGCTACCAGAAAAAATGACAACCTGAAAGCTGAACCTAGAATAAAATACATTCCTAAGCTGATTCCTTCAAACTAGGCTATGTGAATATGCTACCAATCATCTCAAGCTACGTTTATACTTTAAGACAATCACAACTCTACCTTTCAAATCTCTTCTGCAAAAAAAAAAGAAAAAAAACATGAAACTGCATTGCACTTCTAAGATGTTAAATTTTGCATTCTTGTATGTGTATTGCAGCCTGCTGTTTTGATATGTTGTACCAATTTTCCTAATAAATGATTGTTGATATGAAAGAATTAAATCTACTTTAAATGGAAACCTGATTGTTTTTCAATAACAGATTTCGTGTTGCTGGCTGAAATCAAAAGTGAAAACCATTCATGTTTTCTTGTCATGCTGCATCATTAATGCCAGGAGAAACAAAACACGTTATTCAAACCAGGAAAGAAAAAGAACAAACAAAACATACCACACCAGAACATCTGCACTGTTTCACTTTTGTTAAGGTAGGCTTTGTTCACCATCAATAAACTGCAGCTTTGATGTTTTGGGATAAAAAGCAGAAATACAGCCCATCAAAGTTGCATTCATGTTTGGAGAATGCGGGGCCTTGTCCCTCACCCATTGAGGGGTGAAGTTGAAATAAAAAAGCCAATTTGAGTCACTGTGTTTTGGAATCCTTTTGTAAACACAGGGGAGATTTACACAATATTTATCTGACAGCTTGCTGATCAAAATATCACAAAAAAAAAAAAAATTAAAAAAAAATTGAAATTTAATTTCAAATATTTGTGTACCGACTGTGATTCTTTTTTTTTTTTGGTGCCTGATGGGTAAATTCATGTCAATGTGAGAAAGTTCAAACAAATAAACAAGTGTAGAAAAAAATTGTGTGAAAACTACAGCCTTCTCTCGCAAAGAAATGACTAACAAGAACACAAGAACACTATCAATTCTGTACAATGCATTCAAACTAATGTTATTAATGACTGTTACATTTATTTTATCTCACATCAGGGATATTATCACAGTGTATCAATTTTAAACAAATGTAAATAAAATAATTACATTACTTTTTACCGGCTTTTAATTTAAGTCTTGAATCATGTTGTTCTCACTAAGTAGCATTACAGACACCTTTAATGCATTTTGCTGCTCTCAAATGAGACAAAATGATACAAAGACCGGTGGTGCTAAAACTAAAGGCTAAACTTACAGTTACCTCTGTATGGAAAACATTAATCTGTAAAACGGAAGAAATTTAACTAGTGTTGCTAATATTATTTTACTATGGCACTATAAACAAAATCTAAGCTGATTCACAAACAGCAAAAAAGATGTTTCCAGTGTGAACTCCAAAAATGCATCAGGTAATCAATTATTTCATGGAAACGATGTGGAGTATATTTTAACAAAACCAAACCCTTTCTTTTTTTTTTAAGCATTGACCTAATTACAACAAAGACATTGTAGTGTGATTTTATGTAATGTCAGTGCTCTGAAATTGGTTTAAACATTATGGCACCAAAGAAAAGCACATTTGGAGGATGAACTAAACACTAATCAAGATGTTCATTGAGTTTAGAGAGTTGAGTCTGATTCCTACCTGAACAGGATGAAGCCAATGGACTCGACGGCTGCCCTTCTCACATCGTCATTGACGTCACTTACCTTAAATGCAATAAGAACAACAGTCAAATGAGCAAAATTAATATTAAGATTAAACTGATGATGATGTACAGAATGTTTTTTGCACTACACAGAAAGCAGAATACTCCAATCTCACACTTGAATTTGGTTAGCTTGCACAAGGCGCCACCTGGAGGGCAAATTGTTCACATCCCTAAAAAGTGGGTTGGCTAAAAAGTCAGCTGCTTTCGATCAATTTTCTCAACAATATATTTGGCATGTCCCAATGAAATGTTTCAGTTTCTACCTCTGAATCTTAAGTTTTGTACGATTTCTTCTGAAAATTAATGAAAAAAATTTTCGCTTCTTAAATTCAACTTAATAAAATCTTACTGGCATTGAAGATGATTGTTACTAAACCTCAACACATAGCTACAAATAATAATCATATTTATAGCAGCAAATAAAAATGGATCACAAAGCCTAGTAAAAAAACACTAAACTAAGGAGCACTACTTGCACAGCCAGTTTAATCAGTTCATGGCATTCTGCTTCACTATTGTGGACGTAAAATGATACAATGAAAATGCTTCGGTCAGTCATGAGAGAAAACACTTACAGCGACATGCAGAAGCCGTCGGATAGCCTTATTGTTCCCAGAGCCACAGTAGGCCATTCCCACTGTGTACATACCGGAGCGCCTCAGGATGGGGTCCTAGCATCAGCAGCGAGAAAAGGCAAGTTTTGAGTCTTTCCATCTAGATGCAAAACTAAATCAACAAAATTTGCACCATTGCCCAAATCTACAGTTTACAGAAGAGTTTCTGACACACTTTACAGAGGAGGAGCCTCAGACAAGACATGAGAGACACACAAGCCTGGGTATTAAAAATGTGACCATACAGAGCATAACATATCAATGGTGTGGTTTTCAGTGACACCTTGTCTCTGCAGAGGCTTTCAATGAGCGCATCAGCCTCCTCCATGCGCCCATACATGACTAGAGCAATTCCCACTGCCAGGCCACGCAAGATCTTCTCATGCTGTGTCTCTTGAGCGTAGCCGACCATGTCTTCAATTGCCTGAGCTGACTTAGAGCCCAGCATGACCAGACCCAAAGCCAAGCCGGCTGCCTCACCTGGGAGATAGAAGAAAATACTTTAAGAATTAAATTTTAGTTTTTTAAAAATAACATGCTCATAAGAATAAGCAACAAATTTCATAAAACATTTATTTATTCATGCTTTTAAAACAGAAAATCATTCTAAAAAAAAAAACTATACTACATCAAAGCTTTTTCATTTAATTAGAGTATTTCAACTGCATCTTTCTGTTCATTGATGTTATCTACGCACCAGTTACAGCATCATCCTGGTAAAGGTTTGACTTGAGCAGGTCATAAACATCCTGCCTGGCTGTTCCCAATGCAGCCAAACCCAAGCCAAGAGCGCCGCCATGACGGACGATCTGTGGGGAGAGTGAGGGGTGGGGGGGTTAAAATTATATATAAACAAACACCAAACAAAGAATCAAAGAGGTCAGGGAGAACATCAACTAGTTAACTGGCACACTGACTTCATCAATCAGATTCCTCTGATGTCCGCCAAAATCTTTAACATTAGCAGGTATCTAAAGAAATCGCCATTTAAAGCAACCAATGAAAAAGGCTCACATCATTGCTGGCATTCTTAAGTTGACTCAGCAGGTAGTCAATGATGTCTCCACCGTGGTTGGCATGAATAAGTCCCAGAGCGTACAGGCCTCCTCCTTCCTGGTATGCAGATCCAGGAGATGTGTCTTTGGGCAAGTAGGTCGCCATTAGCTGGAGTGCCTCTTTCTCGTGACCCTGAAATCCACAGCGTTACATTTATACAAATGAAATCGACAGCATGAAATATATGATTTTAAGCTTGTTTTGCCTGCCATAACCCTACCTTGTGAATAACCCCCAGGCTAGCTGTGGCTGTAAACTTTGCCCAGTTGGTGGCTCTTGCTAGCCATTCTAAGTTTTCTCTAAAAGGAGAAAAAAGAAAAAACTTGTCAGGCACATGGGAATAAACACGTTGTTTTCATCAGTCACATCTGTTTTTCTTTTAAAAATCAAAATGGCACAGTTACCTGAGGAACTGGTCACTTGTTGTTCCCGTGTGCATGAAAGAGTTGGCTATTACCGTCGCTGTGTGGCACACCGAATTTCGAACCGCATCCTAGATCAAGGAGATGAATGAAAATTGAAACTCAAGTCAAAATGTCACTGCGGACTTTGTGACCTTGTTCATTTCCAAACAATTTTTCACATTCATTTGTATTTAACAAGCAATTATTTCATATTTATTAAATCACATTACCTTTGTGTTTTTAAGAATCATCAGATCCGTGTTGTTATTTCGAATTAGGAATTGCAGGTGCAGCTCAATGGCCATCTCCCCACTGAGGATCTTAATCATCTTGGCATTTTGGTCTTTTGGCTCATCTTTCTCTTTCTACAAATAAATAAAGACAAAGAACATTGATTGCACAATCAAACTCAAATTGCTCCATTTAGACACATATGGTAAAATGCAAGTGTCAAAAAACAAACCGTTTCTGCTGGTTTTCCAGCAGGGGAACTGCCAGCCTTGTCATCTGTCTCCATTGCTTCACTGTAACATGAAAACACACACATCAGTGTACACACATTAACAAAAGGAGCTTAACTGCTGACTAGTAATGCACATTTAGTTCTCCTAAGAGATCGCATGATGCACATTGTATAATAAAGTATTCAAATTCAAATGTAACAAAGGTGAAATCATTTTAGGGGACTTATTTATCTGAATGTTAAAACATTTGCAAGGAAGAAGTTAAGGGATGGAAGGCTGATCGCTAAATTATTAATCACACAGTTCAACTTCATGAAACAGAATGTTTTAATAGCCTGTCCAATGACTGAAAGGAAAAGCCCAAAGAAATTGTGATATCTTTGCGTACCTGTCTGGTGTGGGCACAGTGCCTGTATTTGTGGATCCAGGAACTGCAGGAATAGGTGTTCCTACAGTGTGCAAGTTCTGGATGACAGATGAGAGGAACTGCTGACTGGCACTTTCATACAGGTCAAAGCAGATCTGGTAGGCCATCAGCAGGTTGTCCTCCTTCACAAGCTTTTCAAGGATATCACTCACAGCCTGTGGGTCGTCTAGGAATATCAGGCACTGAAGTGGGAGGGACAGAAACAACAGGGATATTTTTTCAGTTTTGAAAAATCTCTCTCTCTGTTATCTGCTGTATAAACCATAAGTTGCATTGTTGTTATTTCCCAAACAATTTAGTACATGAAACATCACGGGAATGCTTGCACACATTTACTGACAAAAGTTTGAATGTGCAAGAATTCCTTGCACAACACACACAAAAAAAAAGCAAAATCAGTGTAAATAATATATAAAAAGAGAGCATTAGGAATAAATAATTAAAAAGCTGTTTATCACAGTTTAGTAGCTTACCTGACAAACATTGATGAAATCAGGCTTTTCCAAGTTCATGTAGAGTTTGACAAGAACCCGCAATACTTCGTTACGGAACTTCTTGTTCTGCATCAGGGACATGCACACCTTCAAGCTGTAGGCAAGGAGGCCACTCACATCATTCTGTAGAAAAAGAAAAGTGAGAAAAAAAGTTCAAAATAATGAACAGAGCTTGATTTAAAGCCGAGAGGTCCGGTGGCCCAAATGTTTTTTTTTTTTTTTTTGTTTTGGGGGGGACAACCAACATGCGTTAATATGAATTCTGCTTTATGTGTCCTGTATGCATTAAAGTGTAATTATCTGTCTGTGTGTGCCAGATGTAGATGCGTAGTATACTTTAATTTCATACACCACTCATGGTAATATTGAGGCCTGCCCATGAAGCTCACGTGATTGACAGTTCAACTCTATGATTTTTGGCTAAAACTGGGAATTTGGAGTCCAGGAAACCAAAACAAAATAACTGGAGACCAAACCAGCGTATTTTTTGGTCACCAAAATTGCTTTTGTGGAGGGTGAGAGGGATGAGCTTTTTGGTTTCATGTTGCAATGTTTTGTTTATCTTGCAATGATTTTAAATGCTTTAAAGCATTCTGTTGTTTTCAAAATAGTATAAAAAGTGCTATACAAATAAAGGTTGATTTGATGTCGTGAATAGTGACCTGGCGACTGTCTACATCGAGTGCTCCTGAATGTTTTCCGGTTAATAATGAAATACAATCAATCACAATTATATGATACTAACATCTAATAAGTCAAACAGACAAGTCTATCAGACAAAATAATTTACATGATCAAAACAAAGGCATGAACATAAATGACATAGAAGTTTCCTTATTTTATATTACTTTTATTTTAAAGCTAACAGGAGATATTATGCAAAACAGACATTAAAAAAAAAAAAAAAAAAAAAAAAACACTTACCGATTCTAATATGGTTTTTTCAAACATGTCAAGACGTCTGGTCTCCAAGGCAATGCCAATGGCCTGTTTATACTTGTGATCATCCAGGCAACGCAGGAACATCTTATTGACAATGCCCTCCAAACGGGGGTCAATGCTCTTCTTCTCCTCATCCTCAGGGAGCTCGGCATTCTCCACCCGCAGCTTGGTGTAGTGGTCAATGCATTTTGCTGCAACAGGCAAAAAAAGGTGTGTAAATTCCTCAATTCAGAGATATTGTAAAAGAAATGTTTGCATTGTATTTTCCCACAAAAAAAAAAAAAAGCGTGAGAAAAAACACTGGTCTTTAATGGTAATGAAAACAAGACAGCAGCAACACAGCAGCACTCTTTGTGGTCAGTCACTCACCAATGATGGTTTCCACATACTCCGAGTCATCTGTGACACTGAAGAGATCTCCAGCACCAAGAGCATAGTTTAGGGATTCCTCAAAAGCTCCAAGGTGATAAAAAACCTTGGAGGCCACCAAAGCAGCAAATGCCCTGCTCCGAAAAGTCTCATCCTCATAAAGGACCTCGCTGCAAGGAGACAGGAAGAGAGACAAGTGCATTTTACAAGAGGCAAAACAAAAAATAAATAAAAATAAAAAAACAACAAACAAAAAACTAGACAAAACTTACAAATATGTTTTTGTAATGAAACTGCATATAGTAAAATTGTAAATTACAACCAGTGAAAAAGTAGCTCAGCTCAAAAAATACAATTTTTGTCATAAATCACTTCAAAATACACTGCTGTGCTGGGGTCGATGTATATCTCATTTGAAATGAAAAAAAATACAAAACAACGTTCAAGCTGAAATACTTGAAACACCTATCTTTTTTCCTGTATCAAACACAACATTGTCATACATGTATCAACATTTGACAACTTAACACTAAACCTAGCTTTAATAAAAGTATGAGGAAAATGAACTTTCAGCTGACAAAAAAAATTTAAACAATTACTGATGTTTACAGCTATAACTAGAGATCCCCCAATCTGAATTTTTGGTGGAATTACATTTGTGAGCTTCGTGTTTACATGTGAAAAATGAAGGATTAAATCCTCTTTAACGGTGGGGGCTGTGAAGTGTTCTCATTGGACAGGGGTGGATGTGATGTACTTGTCCACTGGAAGAAAACAAAGCATGTTGCTGCTGATTTTTCTCTCTCTCGATGAACTGTGTTGCTATAGCTTTAAAAATGTCCACATTGTTATGCGACCATCCATCCAGTCTTTTCATTATATCCATTTCTTCTGTGGCTCCCATTAAACAATTTAGCTCTGTACGAGTTGAAACGCCACCTTGGAATATTGAGTCATCGTACAACCAGTGAAAAAGTAGAACCTCCAGAATAAAGTTGGGGTGAAATAGAAGGTTTACATGTCTAATTGAGATACAATTCCACTTTATAATGAGAATAAACTGTCTGGTTTATTCAATGTTGAAGTTAAAGACTTCAGGTGTTCACATGAACAATTCAGAGCAGGATTAACCATTTTTTTGGAATTAAATTCAAAGTCCCATTTACATGCATTGAAAGTGAACATGCAAAGTGATTTAATCATATACAAAATGACATTAGTCTGTCCCTTCAGGATTTTGTGGGCCTTTTTATTCCCCATTGCCTCACATGCAATTACAAGAGCTGCTTGTTTGGGGGTGCGGTTGCCTGAAATGAACACTGATCAGAGAGACCAGAGAGCCTGTTGAAGAAGCAACCCAGCTCATTGATTGGTCTGGAATAAAAGCGGAAGTTGGGATTATCCAACTTTTTTTTTTTTTTGTGAATCTGCTTCATATGACTCTTGTTGTTGGCTTTGTTTATGCGAGCAATGCGTTGCGCTCTAACGTCATGTCCGCTCGCTTCAGCCACTGTAAAATCTTGCAGGGAAGCCAAGAGCCAGTTTCAAGAGGAGGGGAGCTTTCACACATGCCCAATGGAAACAAGCTTTCCCAGCAAGTCCCTGAAATGATCTCAGGCTCCTGAAGAACAAAGGGCTGGTGTGAAAGCGCCCGGAAAGACATTGGAATGGCATATTTCTTCATCATGCTTCTTCAAACCATAAACAAAGTGAATTCAGTTAATTTGGTGAAGTATGTGCAATACGTTTGCACTGGTGACTGCCAAAATGGCAGAAAAGTTGTGGTGATTCACAGAGATTGGTTGAATTTGCATTAGTTGTTGTAATCTCAACACTGGGAATTCCTAGAGACTGATTAGCTTGTTCTTTGTTTATTTCCAAATTGTTCTTCATCTTCTGTGCTGCTTTTTTCACATGATCTGCTGCATGAGAATTATAAAACTGGTGTTGATGCAAAATTGCTCAGAAAGTCTCAGAATCCACAAAGTGCAAGTTGAGAGTGATAAACGTTACTCACATCTTATCAACAGATCCTGAAATCTCAGCCCAGAAGTCATTTACAATGGAGTCTAGCTTGTGCAGAGCAAACTCCTGTGAATGAAAGCACAATTGAAGTTCCCCATTTTATTACACTTTTTTTGATGAATGTTAATCACACTAGTTAATGGTTAATATGAGAACAGAGACAGGCAACTTTACAGAGAGGTTAACACATATTACCAAAAACATGCCACATATCTTTAGACATCTAATAAATTACTTTTTCAATCAAGTGTTACCTTGAGTTGTGGTTCCTCCTCATCAAGGAGTGAAATAATCCCAGCTATATGGGGAAAAAAAAGAAAAGAGGGAGTGATTAATACTGGTACTTAAAATTTACAAGTTACAACAGACCTTACATTTTACTTGAAACATTTCTTATACCATACACAAAGTTATATAAAGAAAATGTATGATATACAGTATTGATATTATCTCTTGGAGACCATGCTGTCTCCACCTACATGTTAAATAGTTAAGTGGCAAGAAAGTATGTAGTAGTTCTGACTGTCCTGGCTGATTTGCTATAATATGTGATCTGATCAACATATAAGTGAAAAGCATAGACAAGCTCAAATAGTTTGAACAAACAATTATATTATGTCTTATTATTATTATTCTATTAAACATGCAAAGTGCTGCGGAGGTGTAAATTAATCATTGGAATTAATAACAGGTGAGTCTCATTTATTAGCAATACCCTAACACAGCTTTTATAGTAGCTGCTGATTAGTCCTGCACTATAAATATTCTAAAACTGTCACAGATTTTAAAACTATCAGGAAATGTTGGATCTTTCTTCCTCACGGGACTGCTTTGCTTCGTCTAGTTTCTTAAAATGTGTGGCGCACCAGATTACAAAAAACACAAAATCAAGAAAAAAAAAAAACTAAAGAATGCAGAACACTAGGAAATTAGAGACGATATGTATACTGTTTTAAAACAATGATGGTATTGTTTACTGTATGTTCATTGCATTTTACTCCTCAAGCCGCGAGATGACTTAGCTTGCTTCACCTACTGGTCACACTATTATTTTGACAACAGCATATAAAACAGCTTCAAGTCATACATCACGAAGGAATAACCATCTCTGAAAAACAGCGCGATATTAAAAGTTTATCTAAATATCAATTTTTTTTAGGTTATCTAAAAGATTGAGCTATAGCGTTTATGAACGATATTACGTAGGTATTGCATTGATACCACGCAAAATAAACAAGACTGTTTAAAACAATAGAATAAATCGGAACTTTGAGGGTGTATACAAACAAATAATCTGATAAACAGTGCGAAGATGCCTCGGATTACTGTGGAAAATTCCGATAGTACAATTTACTCGACACTAAAAGTGTTTGCATTACGACTTAACAACCTCGATAGTTTAAAATAAAAGATTTGCGTGTAAATTCAAAGTACGATACAAACATATCGCTATTAAGATCAATATTATTTTCTTTTTTTGTATTGTTAGCCGTTACTGAATAAACGGACATCCGCCACATTAGCCGTGTGACTCAGCTAATTCAATGGCAGGCTAGCTGAAGTGACAGCTACAAAATAAAGACGCTCCCTGCTACTTACCGGCAGATGTTATCATGACTGGCCTTTTTCGTAGTCAGCTCGTCAACCTCACGATCGTGGCTTGAGTGTGAATGTTTGTAAGACCTTAGTTAGAAGAAAAGAAAATGGGACTGGTTGAAGAACTGCTACGCCGTACACACCGCACGGAGCTGCTAACTTCTTTTTGTCCCAGGTTACAGGACCCGGGAGGTGGCCCTTTTTTTTTGCCTGTACAGAAAGATACTTAAAGTCCTGTTAGAAATGTTCTGCGTGACTGTAGGTAGGTCTTCTCTCTATTATGGCATTAAAGGGTTTTTTGGAGAATGTGTTGGCGTTATTGAGTTTTTCCCCCAAAATTATAGACAGGCATTTTCAATATGAGTATACCGTGAAACAGCTTGTTTTGCGGAGAGACTTACGTCATCGCGCCCGCCACATTGGTCCGGGCAACATTGACCGTCGGTTCCTCTTTAACAGTGTTGCGCAAGTTACTTCCAAAATGTAATACAATGTCAATTACTGCGGTATTAAAGTAATTAGTTACTTAAGATATTGCTGTGTCTGAATTGTAATACGTTACACTACTTTTGCATTACTTTACTTCTACCAAAATAACCATAGGAATATAGAAATTTAAATTGCTGAAATGTAGTCTATTGCAGCTCATTATACATTCAGCAGAGGGTGAAATAGCATTATGTAGATCCCTATAACTACCAAGAACTTAATATAATGGCCACAGTGAAGACTCATGGTTCAATTTAATAAGTAACAATGGATGTCAGAACCACAAGAGCAGACAAAGGATCCGTCTGGTAGATGGTGATGTTGCAAATGCTGCAAATATTTAAAGTCTAGAACTATTTATATGAAAAACAATAGAGCTACATCTGACTTTCCATCACAGGGGCAGAACTGAAATGAGACATTCCCTCTGTTTCCACTGACATGGGAACATCAGTTGTGGCATTGAGCTGTTTGTAGGAAAATCTGTTTATTGTTGTACTGCATTAAAAAAATGAAATAATAATGAATAATTTTTCAGTCTTTGTTAGCCTTTTGTGAAGTTTTGTCCTGTCTGTCAACACTGACTAATCAATGATCAGAAGCAGAAATCATTGATGAATCATGTGATAGCAGTTTGATTATTGGCTCTTCCAGAGTGATTACACAAAATTTAATCTGACATTGCCTCACTCTACCGCTCCTCCCCCTCAGACAGTGCTGCGCAGGTTGCCACTTTGGAAGAGTTTACTTAATTTTGGACAGCTATGGGACGACAAACGTGCAGCGCACCAAATGCGTCTTGCTCTTCGCCGGTGTCGCGCATGGGCGGGGAGTCGGGCACAGCAGGACCGCGCCACCGCGCACGGTAGCCATGATAAAGACCATGTGAACGTATTCAGTAGCATCTAATGATTACATTCACTCAAAATGCGACTGGTGGTCGCCCGTTTAGATCGCTGTAATAATATAAAGTTTAATTTAATCTTTAGTCTTTACTGATTACTTATTTTCAAAAGTAATTAGTTGCTTTAATGCTTTACTTAATTTTCAAAAAACATGATACACAACTTGAACACGCTACAGCTCAATAGACATTTCAGCCTAATTCTATTCCTTAAGCATATTCCGTCATATAAATTTTAATCAAATGTTAAAGGGTCCTTTTCAAACATTTTGTTAGTTTTGATCTTTTAACTTTTTGCCCATTGCATTCACCATATTTTAAGAAAATTATGTTGTTCTTCAGTAACTTGTATTTCTGCATATTCCTGTTCTTTTGTGTGTATACATTTAAACTAAATGAAATGCAAAAATAACATAAATAATGGTGGGGATCCTTCCAGCATCCACAAAATAAAATACAGAAATGAAATAATTAAAAGTTTCCAAGTCTACAGTGGGAGTTTGGTAAAGCAGTAACACAGGCTGCTTTCAGGAAAGTTACAGTAATTCAATTCTTGTAACTGGAATTTTAATTCCTTACTTTAGAAAAAGTAATCTAACTATAATAAAGCTTCACTGCCCATCAATGCTGACAACACACTCACATCTACTGGCAACTTATGTTTTTGGACCATGGAAGGAAACCCACACCAGGGGTAGCCTGGCACGCCAGACTGTCTCTCCATGATCAGAGATACATGGGGATACATGTCATTATATATGTGTGTAACACATAAATAATAAATAAAGTCAGTCTGGCATGCCAGGCTAAACCAGGGGACTCACATGCACTCATAGGGAGATCATGCTATCTCCAAACAAAGGTCCTGTCTACGTTTGAGCCTATGACCTCTGGCTGTGAAGCGAGAGTACTAACCTCTGAGTCACCGATGGTTATACAAGTCCTGCATGGCATCGACACCAGGAAAGCACCAGGACCGTGTGCAGCATAGATGCTTAAATCTTGTGCTCATCAGTTTGCTGCAGAATTCTCTAACATCTGTAAATGCAACAAGCCACAGAGTCCCCACCAGCCTGAAAAGTCCCACCATAATCCTGATGCCTAAATCCTCTGCCATCACAGGGCTGAATGATTACCGGCCTGAGGCTCTGACAGCTGTGATCATGAAATGTATGGAGAGATGGGTGTTACAGCATGTCAAGGCCCACATCCCACCTGGCTTTCATCAACATGAATTTACACACAAGGCAACTACATCCACATACAACACCACCCTCCATACCACTCTCAGGCACATTGAAATCCCCAACACATGAGGATGCTGTTTGTTGACTTCAGCTTGACATTTAACTCTGTGAACCCCAGCAGACTCATCAACAAACTGCAGACACTACCAAACCTCTCTTTGTCTGTGGACCAAGGACTTTCTGACTAACAGATCCCAGCATGTTAGAATCGGCACCTCCACATCCTCAACCATCGTCCTCAAAACTAGCATTTCTCAGGACTGTGTGCTGAGTCCAGTCTTTTATGCACTGTACATTTATGACTGTGCTGCTACTCATGATTCCAACATCCTCATCAAAGTTTGAGATGATAAAACCATTGTGAGGCTCATCAACAACAGTTATGAGACACCTTACAGGGAGGAGGTCCCAGCACTGGTGGCCTGGTGCAGTAACAATCACCTCAACCTCAACACTGCCAAGAAGACAAAAGAAGTTACTCACGCATGAACATCAACAAGGAGGATGTGGAATGGGTCACCATATAAGTTTCATGGCTTGCACATCTTGGAGGACCTGGAGTGGACTGTCTGTGAACACCACCCATAACATCGAAAAGGTCCAGCAGCGTCTCTTCTTTCTAAGAATACTGAGGAGGAGCGAAATTCCTTCATGTTATGTGGAATGAGTCAGGTAAGGACTTTTTCAGCACAGTGTGGTAGCATCTGTTATTTTTTTATGCAGTGGTCTGACAAACTGCTTTTTAAGACCCAGTTTTGTCCTGGGGACATCGCATTGCGAGAGGAGGGTCTCTTGCAAATTGAAGTGGACACTGTGGACAACATCTCTTTTAACTTATTGAAATTATGTTGTACTATAAGACATTAGTAATACACAAATAATTGTAAAATGTGCTATTATAATATTATGACATTAACAATAAAAGCACATATAGCGGACATGCATATAAAAAATTAATACAGAAAGATGGGTTATAGCCCTTAGTGTGATATTTATAGGGACATAGGCAAAAAATGTTTTATAGGGTAATAAAGTGAATTGCATTTTAGTTTTCCAAGTTAGAAATACAAACCACTGGTGTCCAGATGTCACCTTGCTGCAGCTGCAGTCGTGGGGATGAAAGAGTGTGTGCGTGTGTGCGTTCTTGTATTTCTATCCTTGTCGGGGCCAAATGTCCCCACAAGGATAGCAAAACGTGGAACGACGTGCCTTGTGGGGACCTTTTTCCGGTCCTAAGTAGGAGAAACAGTGTTTTCTTGACCATGTTGTTGTTACTGAAAAAAGTAAAAGTGCAAAAACATTTCTTTAGGGTTAGGCTTTGTTGTGGTGTGGGTTAGGGTTAGGGTAAGGGTCAGGGTTAGGGGCTTGACATGAATGGGAATCAATGGACGGTCCCCACAAGGATAGAAATACAAGACTGCGCGTGTGCGTGTGTGTGTGTGTGTGTGTGTGTGTGTGAGAGAGAGAGAGAGAGAGAGAGAGAGACAGAGAGAGAGATTAATTGTCTCTCAATTTAATCAATAGTGGACCTGCAACCTTACAGACACACCATTAGTTAATGATCTGAATGTGTTTCTTGTCCTTACAGTTACATCTTGTAGAATTGTCCTTAAATTCTTGCATCACAATAAACCATACAGCTTTGAGAAGTGATGTGTGAAGTCAGAGATGTTCAAATAATAATATCATTTCTCCAAGAAATTCCAAAGCTGGTTGCATATCAAAGCTATAAATAAGTCCAAGGACATGTCGGGTGAATTTTAATCATGTCAAATGTAACTGTGACACCAAGACGCAGAAGCCTTTCATCATCACACAACATCCATACATTGAATTTCTATAAATAAAAAAGGCATCATGTGCCACCTGTTGTGATTGGTAATTTTTTGTCTTACTGCAAAGTGCAGAAATACATGCAAGCTTTTTTCTGGCACCCAACAGGTCCTTTAAACTTAACATGAACTTTCTTCAGTCATTATATATTTGGTAATTTAACATTTGTTATTAGAAGGATTTCTATGATAACCCATGCTGCGAACTTTCAGTTGGCCCAAGTAAAACATAGGGTTTTACAATAAACCAAAACAAATGGAAAACAAAGTAATGATGAGGCTCTCATCCTGGTACTAAAACTCAAAATAAGTTTCCTGAATGTTAGTTCTAGATGTATGCAGAGATGGAACAGAATTTTCACGAAGAGTAATATCTGTTTGAAACCCTTGAATGAATGACTCACTGAAGTGGTAATTGCTTTGTTTCAATCAAGCAATGCTCAACTTCAAAAAACTAACACTCTAAACAATGACAAGAGAGCTGGCCTTGACAATGGAGAAAAGGTTCTGTTATCAGTGAGTGATAAAAGAGAACTGGGAATCACAAGGCCTAAAAAGAATACA
The DNA here is from genome assembly GCF_902148845.1 of Salarias fasciatus. NCBI lineage: Eukaryota > Metazoa > Chordata > Actinopteri > Blenniiformes > Blenniidae > Salarias > Salarias fasciatus. Next base: position 10,727,201 of record NC_043766.1, on the reverse strand, counting down.
ACATAATTCGTGGCAGAACAGATTCAAAACATCAACACGTTTCCATTCATATGGTGTTGATTTAGAAATATTTCAATGTAAAATGTAGTTCTCTTGTTGGTGTAAAGATTTCTAATAAATGCTGAAAGCTTTCTTTGTACTTTAAAAACAAATACATGTAGTTTCATAGCTGGAACCCCTGCAGGTGCCCTTTATTTCAGACTTTTCTATATTCAGATGGAAAAAAATAGGTGTTAAGTATATATTTGACAGAGCTGCACACAGACACATTTGTGTTTATTTGAGATTAAAAAAAAAAAAACCTGTTGGCTGGCTCACATAAATACACCCACAGTGACTAGTTGTCTCTTTTTATTGTCATTTTTTAATATAAACAGATATGTGTCAACAGTACACAATCCCAAAATAAGTGAGAATTAAAATAGAACAAAAAAAAAAGACTATTGTTTGAAACTAAATTTTTCTATTGCCTTTCCTGTTTGAGGTGCAGTATATACATTTTTGCAAGTAAATTATACCATCTGGCCAAATTTCATCTGAGTGACATTTCAACAAAACAGCAAGAAATACAAAACACACCAAATCTGAAAACTGACTTTATGTGTGGCTTCAAATGATTTCAGCATTACACAAAATCCCTTTTTTTTTTTTTTTTTACTATCGAGTGTAGTAATAAAGCTTGGCCCAAACTCAGACCCTTTATATGTCAGAAGATATTGTGCTTTAGACGTGTTTAATCTTAGATAAACCTTGTATCCAATTAGCACAAAACAACTGGTACAGAGTGACCGAGGGATTATTCGAGTCGTGGTCATTTATTTGTCTTGGTAATCCAGTCCCGTAGATTACAATACTTCATGTGAAAGAACTACTCGAGCCGAGCCACGAATCACTACCCTGCAGTCATCACAATGCAATTTTAACAAGTTGAAAAATTCAAGTTTCTATCAGTGTCTCTTTAAAAAGCAGCAGTATAAAACCCAGTATCAGTCTACAGCACAATTAAAATCCCTTCATTTCTAACCTTCATTGTTAAGGACAGTATATGAGCAACATCGCAGCAGGTTTGACTATTTCTCAAGATATTAGTTCAGCAGAAGAAACTACGTTTACAAACTTTTAGCATTTGGTAAGGCCGAGCAGCTCCTATAATCTTTTCAGAGTAAAAACGTGATGGTCCACCGTTGCAGGCCTGCGTGTGTCTCAACATCAGGTGGTTTCTGCTTGTTGTCCATTCACAAGAGGCTCTGCAGTTAAGGCACTGGTTTTTAAAGGGATGCCTTCTTCTATACTGTCACCTGAAAAAAAAATAGTTAAAGCAATACAACTTAAAGTCAATATTATCTTAACTCTATTGTTGAGATGTTTAAGCACCAAGGTTTTTGCGAGTGGAGGCTTGATGTACAGATGAATCCATGTTAGGAGGAAACTTTAGGGAGGGCACTAATACCTTTATTGCTTGAAGAGTTGTTGGCCTGGTCTCCAGCTCCTCTTCTCTGAGACTTGAACCAACATTGGAATGGCCACAAAAACGCGTTGGTTCTGTCCCTGGTATCATCTGAAAGGGAATAATAGGCGTTCAACAATTTGGCAGTTTATCTAGGGGCTTGATTGTTTCATGAATGGTCTCTTTGTTCCCAAGCTTTTACAGCCCAGCCTGGGAAAAAAATGAGAGTAAAAATGTGTGGTCTTATGAATGTCATGGACTAACTTACACAATGGACCAATAGAGTACACTAATGACATCTTTACAGTGGTAGCCAGAGACGCCTACAGGAAGTTCAACTGAAATAATGACTATCAATGAGTTCACACTAGTGCTATGAACAAAGGTATCTTAAGTACCACAAAGTCACTGTAACACTTTATATTTCAGACAAATTCTGTCATTTTAACATTAGCAAATCAATAGGACAAATATATTTCAATTTTCATACTAACAACCGTGTGTCCTCTGAGATGAGTACAGCCAAAATGCACGGGCTTAATAAATTAAATCGGTTACAGCTATGGTTTGGTGTAGGTTGCAGTTTCTTGTGTGAGATCCTTGTAATTACACCTGCTGCTTGCGATGAGCAAATAACTTTGCAGGCGTTTTTCTTGATGCTGAGCACTGTGGCATCTGCCATGGGGATGAAACAGCCGACCCATATCGTTTCTGGTGGATGCTTGTGGAACACAGAGCGCATCAGACTCTCCAGGAGTTGGGCACACTCGTGCGTCTCGGCGCTCTCCAGTTTAGTGCGTATTAATCCAATTAGAGCCGGTCGAGCCGTCGTGGCACGTTTGGTGCGCGCCCGCACGTCCTTAAGGATCTCTTTCAGGCAGACCTCGTTGGGACCCTGAGTGAGAAAAGTCTGTCTGAAGATGAAGACGATGACCGGGCAGTTGATGGCTCTCTTCTGGCTGTAAACATTGAAGCGCCTGGTCGCGGTCCTCTGGGGATTCCCGTTCGGCGTTGTGCGCTTCTCCTCGCCGCCCCCCGCAGCCGGACCGCTGCCCCTCACGGCCAAATCCCCGGTCTTCTCGGAGAGAGAGATGTCGTTGCTGACAGACTCGCTGCGGGACTGTGCAGTATTTCCGCCACTGCTTGGCGGAGAAACGCGGGTCTGTAAACAATCCCCGAAGCTGCTGTCGTGGAACATGTCACGTAGGAATTCCTGCAATATTGTGGAGTCATCTCCGTCCTCGTCTTTACCTTCGCAGGCATCACTGACCAAATACACCTTCTCTTTGCCTCCAATCTGAGCGATAACCTTCTGAAATTCCACGTCTTCCGCGGGCAGCGCGTCCTCGAGACAGTCCGCCATCCCTGAGCAATCACGGCGGCGCGTTTGTTTTATTTACCATGAGCCCTTCACCATGTCCAAACCACCTTCCTCACCTCCGGAGAGCAAACTTCCTCACGGTCATGAGACAGACCAATGGGGACGACGGGGATGAAGGCTCGACACGCGTTCCTATTGGCTGATCCGCCGGGTGGGCGGGGCTACCCGTCAATAACCGCATGCAACACCGGTCTTTTTGTAGATAATGAAGTTAATCTTTAATGGATAACTAAACAGAGGAGATTATTTTGAAAACACACCTGTATAAATTTTGTGAAGAAAAATACATTTGGATTTATCTAAAATCCAAATTCTACTCCAGTTCCTCTTTATTTTCAGTTTTTGAAGTACATCTATTCTCTTATATCTTTATTAGTTTTCTCACAGTAAGCTCATATAACATAAGCAGGTATTCTTAATATGTTTCACCTAACATTGAAGAAGACATGACACAATATAGTTGAACATTTCTTGATAGTAAAGGTGAGGGATGAATTATGGATGATGAAATCTCAGCGCTCTGAGGCCACTTTCCTTATTCTCACTACTCGCATGGAGAAGAGTCCTCGCTCCTCTCCAGTATTGTAGATTCCTGTCTGCGTAAAGAACATAGGAGACAAAGAGAAGGCAGACTCAAGCATCAAACTGAAAACACAAGCCACTCTCAGTCTCAGTCTGCTTTATGAAGCTTCAGTCAGTGTAAAACTAAAAGTGCCTTTCACTCTCAAGCCCTCCACTACATCAGCTGCCTGCTGACTTTCCTTGACTATAATCCTTTAATCCACCCATGATTGTTTTTGAACTGAAGGTGCTGTCAGGCTGACATGTCACTGAAGTGCTGTGCAAATAAACTGGCTTTGTCTACTGAGTGTGTGAGTGATTGCACAATTGTTTACTGATCAAAAACAGTAAGTCGTAAAGTCTGACCAAAACTAACACAGAGATTTCAGCCTTTGACCTTTAGACTAGCTCCACATTGATTAGATGGGGGTGTGTACTTTGTGTGGCATTTATTCAAACAAATTCTCCAGTCACTTTTTCATCATATGTTTTCAGTTTAACTAAACTGGAAACTACCACAGTGAGCTTTATTTTGTGTGTGTGTGTGTGTGTGTGTGTGTGTGTGTGTGTGTGTGTGTGTGTGTGTGTGCGCGCGCTAAATTCACAGGAGCGTTCGTGTTAATATCAACTTACTGACCTGTTTGTTCAACAGAAAGAGCTGAGGTTCAAAAAGCTCAGTCAGAGCAGAGAAAGACACACGGAGACCCAGGTGGACTGTAAACAAATAAACAAACAAACAAACAAACAAAAAGAAGCTCAGTGCATTGCCATAAAGACAGAAAATAAAGAGCAATATAAGTATTTTTACTTTTGCTGCTTAAACATTTTGCTTTTTTCATGATATCCAGTTCTATGGCATTGACTCCTCAGACAAATGAACTGCTGCATGAATCTCATTTTGTTTGTGTTTCAAGATAACGCGTGACTTTTCAAATGGCACTGTGTTTTAGATTTTTTTTTTAATCTTTTTTTTTTCTTTTTTCTTTTCAAAGCCCTGACAGGATTATGAGAGTATTTTTGAGTGTATCTATTAGGCACAGCAGACAGACAGACAGGGTACTTTTCATACACTGAGCAATAACGTTCAATAAATGTTGAACTGCTGTCAGGGCATCTGCGGCAAAGAGCACAACTTCTGACCTTACTTTAGCGATCAGAAATATTTTCTTTTGCTGCCATCTTGTGGTTGAAGATTTTACCTGTGTGCAGGTCAGCCCAAACTATTCTATTAAATTATTTCGATTAAAACGGTGTGAGATTATCCACAATCCAGCAGAGAGAAATAACGGCTATGTGGGGGGTTTTAAATGAGAATGTCACATAGGTGCAAGTAGTGCAGTTGTTGAATTAATTCTCAAAATCTGCCACATGATTCACCACAAGATCTATAGTCAGGATTTGATATCACTCATTTTTTTTCAACCAACATTGAATCAAATGATTACAGTATTTCCTGTCGGCCATGGTAATCTCTGTTTGGGTTGATCTGACTTTAACTCAAGCTGGATTTATGAGCACTGAGATGGGATGAGGCGCAGTTTAACAACCTGTGATTTTCTTGTCAGACACCAGGCGTGTGAGAGATGAGAGGTGAGAAACCGACAGAAGATTTGGAGATAAAACAGATGCTTTAGCATCAGCCGAGGTGCTGCTTCTCTCTGCTCTATCAACTTTATTTCGTGTCACAGTGGTGTTGCATGGGATCTCCACCGGCTTCAGCAATTCTGTGAACACATCAATGGGAAGAAACATCGAGTTCCACACTGTCGAAAAAACAATGAAAATGATTTTTAAAAAAATATTAGAGGAAATTAGAGGAATTTGAGAAAATGTTGATAACCTGTAACAAACACTTGTGGCTCGACTGGTTGGTCATCCAATGATCTGGGGGCATTTTTTCTCCATGGCTTAGATTTCTCCCGAAAACCTGGTACAGGTTGGAAAAAAATTCAAGAATAATAGCTGAAAATGACTGTGACACATTACCTCTAATCCTGTTATTGCTAATAGTTTTTGGTGACTTAAACACAAGCATGATGAGTTTGATTCACTGTAAGGTGACATATTAAATTGAAGTAATGAAGAAACTGCACAAAAATCAGAAAAACAATTGTTAATATAGTTTTACACATTACACATTTGTTCAACAAAATTCACACTTTTCACAGATTTAATGTCCCATCACTTTTGAACTCCAACCAATGCCTGGCCACTTTGTTTCTTGAGTTTCCTTTCCAAAAAACATTTATTAGTTCATCAATTAAAATAATTTGTATCATTCTATGCAAACCCCCACAAATGTCCATCTTAAACTGGCATTTTCTGGCATTATAAGTTTTGTCAATGTACCTGTTATGGAAACTATCATGTAAAACTGGTTTCTTTCTGAAATATAGAGATGTCAAAAAACAAAAACAAAAAAGCTTATTCTGAGTAAAGCAAGTGATGTTCAAAAAGTTCAGCAGTTTCCAATTTCAAAGCAATGGTCTCTTCTTAAAATTAACTCACACTAGTGTAATTGCCACAGGTACCTGATGTCTTCACAATGAACCCATGTTTGAATTGTTGAAGTGAAATTGTCTTACTGTAAAGCTTTACTATCAATGTAAAGCTCATTTACAGATCCTAAAACAGAGGATGAATCACATTGAAGATTTTAAAGGACACACTTTTCTCAACTATCCCAAATCCCAGATTATAGGCAAAAGACAGATCCTCCCTCACACACTGGAACAACATGCAAACTGCTGATAGGAGTGCTCAAAGCCCAAACCAGTGTTCTCTACTCGCACAATTTTACCTGGTTTACGCTACACTACTGTGTGGTACAACACTAAAACTTTTCGTATCATAACATTACAGTCGGCTGACTTTATTGCCAATTTTAAGGAAAACACCCTCAGTTTAACCTCAACCCATGTTTGGAGTCTTAATTGAAAGAGCTTGGTTAAATGAAACAACTTAATTTGCAGCGGAAATTACTGAAATGAGTTCTTGCTCTCAATGTTATGTTTTTTTTTTGCTTGTTTGTTTTATTTTGTTTTGTTTAGTTTTGTTTTTACAGTCAGTAATACGTTATTAAAACATGGGGCGACTGGACTTCAACTGTTTGTGATGTGGATGGACAATAAAGGTGTTTTTTTTTTAACAATAGATGAAAATTCTATGGGTGTGAAAACCTAATCTTTTGACTGAAAGCTCTGTTTACCTCTAAGTACTGACCCTGATGGTTAGGGTCGAATGAACAAAAACTAAACGAGTTTTTTTTTCCTCCATTTCATTGATACATTTTTTTCTGGGCTTGGACTGTATTGAAATGGAGCAATCTCAGCCCATTTGAACTAGAACAGAATGACAGGACAATCCTATTGATTCGATAACCTTTCAATCAGAGGCGCAGCGTGGGTCTCAGTACAGAGGGGGCGGAGCATTCTCGACAGGCCCTTACGATAGTAATTTTACCATTCAAACAATACCTCATGCTACCATCAAACAACACACTAATGCTCACTTTTATTGAGCCAAGCAAACCTATATGCCTCAGAAAGCAGAATAAAGTCACAAACCAGTTCACAAACTTCACACACACACACAAATGCAGCCTGACAGCTGTCAATCTCCGAGCGTCCGCTGTCCATGGTGCTGAAAATTCAGATTAAAAACTCACGGGCGAAATCTATACCATCTTTGATACAGCTTAAATATAAAATGAACACAGCTGGTCTAAAATTACACAATCTATTCAGATAGATATAGACACAGCTATCTATATCTTTTGGAATTCAAGTATATTAGAAAAAAATAGACTCGGTGGTCTCTTATAGTTGAGAGCAACACAAGGCACATTAAAATAGGCAGGTGTTTAAGACCACAGCATTCTGATAAAGATAATATTTTTGAAGGTTTCACTGACTCACCAGTGGCTCCGATGTTAGGTTTTGGGTAGTACCGCTAGCGGCTAGCATAGTGTTTAGCATACTGTTTAACTTTCCTCCAAAGAGTTCAGATCAAGTGCAAAAGAAAAACCTCGTTAATGCCGCACAGCCAATCAGCGCTGGCTTACAGCTCTGATGCATTCATGGACAGTCGTAATGTAAGAAATCTCAAATTGGAGCCCACAATCATATGCATATACCTTCTCGCACACACTGCACATTTTATTATAATAATTTATTTACGAGTAAATGTGAACACATCACATGAAACGGGGCCCTATGACCTTGTGGGCCCTGGGGCGACCGCCCCCTTGCCCCCACTCTGGCTCCGCTACAGCTTTCAATGCCAGTCAGTGCATAGAATAAGAAGTATAATATGTACTGTTTCTGTGTTTGTGTTGCATATATTTATTTCACTTGAGAAAAAGAAAATCATTTTATTATCTGAGTTACAACTTTGATTTTAGAGAGGACAGACCAGTTTGACAGCAAAAGGCACATCAGGACTGTGCAGGACAGCTTGGTCCCACATCTCTCCTTGTTTTACAACTGTGGACATAATATCACTGTTGTGAAAATATTCACTAAATTAAATGCTATTCATTTATTATATAGCTTCACAGTTTTTTTCCCCAGCTGTGACAGAGTGAGAGACTTGGAAAAGAAGTAGCAGTTTCACAAAACAGTAGTTACCTTCGCCAAGGAGGTTATGTAATCACGTTGGTTTGTTGGTTGGTTGGTTTGTTAGCAACATTACGGAAAAAGTTATGGACGGATTGCAATGAAACTTTATGGAAAGGTGGGCCTTGGGCTAACTTAGAATCCATTAAATTTTGGTGATGATCCAGATCACTGTCTGGATCCAGGAATTTTTTATTGTTGTTGGTGACTGATTTGAGCTGTGGCGGAGGTCTGTGCTCTCTGAGTGCCAAATTCTAGTTTCAAATGTGTTACAATGCTGGAGCATATCAATGTCTTGTGTGAGACTGGCATGATAACAACCCATGTTTTTTAATGAAGGGAGATACTGCCTCACACCATCAAGCTCCCTCTGCCAAATGATTATGGTGCAGAAATCAACAAAGTATCTTCTCAACCATATAATCTTACAACTGAAGTGTTTTTGGCAGAATGTGACTCATTTCTATAGATTGAGTTGAAAATTGTGCCCATCAGGTGCTTGTTGCTGCTCATCCTAGAAAAACATGCTTCTTACAAATGTCACATATCAAAAATGAATTAACGACACGTTCCAATAGTATAAGATGTATTTCCCAGATGAATTATTCCAACAAACAAATAATCTACTAAACACTAATTTCCTCACTTTTTGTTCATGTAGATCTGAGCATCATGTTTTTGGTATATATTTGAGCATTGTGTGTATAGTATATGCAGTAAATGAAACTTTTTTGTGTGTCACAGAGAATTACAAAATGCCAATGAGCATGAATTTTATAATTAATACTAACAATTTCCATGAAAAAAGGCCAAGACAGTCAAAATTCACATGTTGGCTAGACGTGTTTTTTTGTTAAGTTAAAGCTAAAAGTCTACAAAGTCGTTTTATAAGACATGTGCTTTTGTCAAAAAGTAACCTGCTGTAAATGGTTAATTGTCAACAATTAGTATCTTAAAACAACTTCAAAAAGCCCTACCTCAACAAATAATGGAAGAGAGCTTCAACAGTCTCAGTAAAAAAAAATACATCTGATAGTGCAGAATAATACACATTTGAGTTTTTGGTAACTGAGAACACATACAAGGTCCAACACATCGAGGCATTTCCTGGTCTGACCCACAATCACTGTGCAGAATGACAAAATAAATCACATTTACTGAACACTTATCTTAAAATGGACATCTTTGTATCATTACAAGACAATGTGACGTCCTATCCAACAAACAGGTTCAAACTACCTTTACTTTTTGTTTTTAAGGTAAAATGCTTACCAGTAAATATGGTTCCAATAAACAGCAGCAGAAGCAACTGTCTCAAACTACCAAGGGCATAGCCTCTGAGCTGCAGAGAAGTAAAGTGTTTTTTTCTTTTCAGCATAGTTGAAAGGCAGATGCAGCACTGGATAAATGCATCTGGTTAGGAGAACTATAATGCCCCACTTTTAGACAATAAATGGTCGAGTCGACCTGGATTATTGAGCGTCAGATTTCAGACAGGCTCTGAGGACTCACAAAGGCTTTGACGTGAGGGAGCGGTGATCCCACGGGAAGAGGTGGGTAAACCACTGAAAACTTACCTTTGAAACACATGCTCTGCATCAAATACAAGACAAAAACACATCTGATATTAGACATGAGTTAAATATGATATGAGGAAAAGAAAACAGTACAACACAATCACCAAGTTGCAGCTAAGCAACAAGCTCAGACTGACCTCTGATTTGAGCAAGTTATCATCATCAAAATGAAATTATATCCAGTATAGCGACTCGGAGAAATTGTAGGGTGGTGAAGTATTGATCAAGAAGTTATTGACTTGTGGTACTTTTATTTTGGAGTCTCGAGGCCTCTGCAAAAGTTGGATAAAGCAGCAGAAGATGGATGGATGTGATTCATAGTCAGAAGCTTCACATACAGCTGTAATACATGAGCAAACATATAAACCTAATGTTGAACTGTGGATTATCAGTGGTAGTGTGCTTCTGCTTGTCATTGGAGTGAAGCTGTAGGAAATTATACTAACGAAGATCCAAGGTCCTTTAAAAAGTCACTGGGTCAGTAATGAGATAACAGAATGGCGATGGCAGCATTTTTAGTGAAGTTAAAGCCAATTTCATGATGTAGTTGTTAACATATAAAATTATGAATTCATCACATTCCCATGTGAAACTATAGGCACATATGCTTTTTCAATATTATGAAAACATAATTATTAAGTAACCTGGTAAAATTTAGCCAATAGCTACTGTCTCGATTCTGGATGCAAGTTATAAACTTAGTCCACAAGAGGGCAGCATTGGATTTTGCAGCCGAGTTTTATGCTCATGATCTCTCATTTATCCCCAACCTGTAGGTGCAATACTCCAACTCAAAATGTGTAGTAAAAATAGCAGTCTAAACTTTACAGTGTTATATGAGGCAACAATTTATCATTGTTATTGCAGGGTTTTTTTCCTTACAGCAGAAAGGTGTTCAGAAAGGTCTTCTTTGTAGAGATGTGTGAAAACTGCTACCACAGTCACAGATTGTTCCGTTAAACCTATGTCCAAATGGCATCCCCAAAACAGCCCAAGACTTTCAGTGTAATTAATTAGAACACTAAAATATAAATCTGATTTCTTTTTCTTTCAAGATCTCGTTCCTGTTCATGAAAATTGTAGGCTCTGTGTGATGCGGCTTGACAGCAGGTCAGTCCCTCTCAGTAATGACCTGAAATTAATTTCTGAATTTTGGTGCAGTGGAAAGGTGAAAAAATTACTCGGGAAAAGATATTCATAAAAGCTGCAGCAAACATGAATTCACCAAAACATCTTGGCTGATAATAACTGGACTTTAGCCTTGATAAGACAGAGATTTTCGGAAATGATGCATAATTATGAAAATAACAATACTTCAGTTTATTGTTCCCTGACAATGAAACTGAGTTTCCACTGTTTAATGTAGTAAACCAACAGTGATGAAAATGTTTGCACTTCACTGTGCACCTCCACAACCTGGACCACTGCTATACAAACAAAAAGCAGGAAACATTCTGAAACAAACAAACAAAAAAACACTATCCTGGCTTGCCATGGTGCATCAGTCCTCCACAGTGCAGGTAGGACACTTCAGACGTTGCCTCCGGTTGTGAATGACACATTTGTAGCCCACCCTCTTAACACATTTCTCTCTGTGGATTCATGATGCACTGACTCCAGTTTTAGTCCTCTGCCTTTGAAGCGGCACCGGTTTGTTTTCAGTCCACCAGTTGCTTGTAGACCTTTTCCTCCGATGCTTGGTCCTTCCAACCAACTCCACTAAATCTTCTCTGAGCCAGCACTATGTGAAAGGTCTGGCCTTCAAACAATAATGTTTTGTGTCTCCTTATGGGGTTTTTCAGAAAGCGTTGTTTTAGACAACTGCCAAGTCAGCATAATTAGTGTGAACTGAACCGGACTGGAAGATTAGTGGCATTCATGGCCTATGGCACAGACAGTGATTTACTCACATTTAAATTAATTATCATATTTTGACAAAATGTAACAAACTTAAAACATTTTTGTTTCGTTTAACTGTTTTTTTCTTTCTGGAAAAGCCCATCATATATACAAACATTTTCTTCATATAATTACTAAATCATATCATTTGTGTATATGTTACAGACCCCACGCCTCGTGTGGCCCGTAAACAGATGTAATTTCCTGTTTTAGACAGGAGAAACAGAGACATGAGTCCACGGATGGTTCCGCCAAGCAGGCCGTCCTCTGTCTTTATTGGACAGACAATCATTCATTTTTTTCTCTCATTTCAATCAACATTTCAAATACTTCATTTCACATCCCATGTCTTTCAAATTCACCATAGACAACTTCAAAACAAATCACAAAGTCAGCGTTCAAACAACAAACAAGTCAGCTGCTAGAATAACCCTAATTTATGGTGGCAGAAACAATATGCTTTCATACAGAAAATACCTTCCATTATAAATTCTGATGGTAAAAATCTCGATGTGAGCTTCATTCCTCTTAACTACAGCTGCTCATCAACTGAAAAAATGCATTTAACCAGTGGTTTTAACACTTAAATTGGCCTACTAAACCATTTACTTTTTTCAGAACACACATTTAAAACATACACAGCACAAGTAACTATAAAAACAGGTTTAACTATACAAAATTACAAAATAGGAAACATTTCAGCAACTTAAACTCATTCATTTCACTCAAACAACATTTACATTTGTGGAAATATTTACAAATTGATGTCTGGGAGCAATATCAAAGTAAAAACACGGCATTTTCATGGCGGTCGCCATCTTGTTAAACACAGCCGCCATGATGATCACCAAAACTTTTAAACACAATCAAAACTTAGATCTTCCACCTCCAACTTCACCAAAACAAGAATAGAAAAGTTTGCAGAAGTCCTTCGAATTGTTTTACAATGAATTATTGCATCATACTGACCTGTTTTAGACAGGAGAAACAGAGACATGAGTCCACGGATGGTTCCGCCAAGCAGGCCGTCCTCTGTCTGAGGGACGGAAGCCTCGCGGTTCCATAAAACTCACGCCCAACAGGGTTGGCACTCCCCCTTGTGGTCAACTTTTGACACTGTACCTTGTATATGTCCACAAGCATCTCAAAAACACAGAAATGTGACCTTTTCTTCAAAAATGAAAACAGAAAAACCTTACAACTGTGATTACACATTCGTGGGTATCACACACTCCCCAATAAAAAAAGAAAATGCTCCCGACATTTTAACTTCAATTATTCCACATTAATTCTCATAACCAAGACTCAACACTTTAACTTTCTTGTAAGTGCTTCACTTACACTTCCTAAAATGGGTAAATGGGCTTAGCCTGAACTACTGGCAACATGTAAGGGTGTGGTAGGTACGGTGATGGGATGTGGTGGGACAGTGGGATGGGATAGGGTGAGAAAGGGTATGGCTGCATTCCCAAAAGTGTCATGTTTGGTGTCTCAAAAACCTCTACGCCACTGACTGAGGGATGTGTCTGGACAGAAGGTTGACCTAACGTATCGTAGGTGAACAGTGTTGCTGGCCGCCTTTCTCGTGTGGACCTTCTGAATGTCTGCTCATCAGTATCAGGGGTTAGGCCAGGGACAACTTTTCTGTCCTCTGGATGAGGTTGCTCAAGTTCACTTCCATTTCCAAGAGGTGGGTTGGTGACATCTGGTCCCTCAACTTGTAGATGTTCCTCCTCTTCACTCTCACTGTTCAGCTCAACATTGTGGTAGCCAACCTCCTGTCTCAGTTCAGTCTCCTCTTGTTCTACTACAGTTCTTGTGGGTGCCTCTTTCATGTACACTGATGCTCGCTCTCTCACAGGTGTACCATAGTCAGCTGTTTGACTGCGCCCAGTAGGAACTGAATTTCTCAAGGGAGTACAGGTAGGTTCACAGGTGGCTGTAGCGTTTTGTCTGTTGTCATTTCTCAGGTTATATCGCAGCACAAAGTAAGAGTCCTCATCATCATCAGAACTAGTCTCACAGTGCACTTGTGACTCTGTCTCTTTGTGAGCTGTTTTTGTCCTCTTCTTCCTCTGTGATGATGGTTTACCTCCCTTTTCAGTTGCAGGTAAATCGACAGGTAGGTCAGTGACGAGATGCAACAGATTACGGTGCAGGACACGTGATTTGCTCCCATCCATCTCTGAGACCACTTTGTACACAGGATTGTCACCGATCTGTTCTTTCACCACATAAATTGTGTTCTCCCAATAAGACCTCAACTTTCCAGGACCACCTCGTTCACTCAAGTTTCGCACCAGCACTCTATCTCCTTGCTGTAGCATGACTCCTCTTATGTGTTGGTCATAATATTTCTTGCCACGAGCACTTGACTTCTTGCTGTTTTCAGAAGCTATCCTGTAAGCTTCAGTCATGCGTTCAGCCCATTGTTCAGCATAGCCTCGTGCTGTCTTTGGTTCCTCATTGGTGGACATTCTGAATAGCAGGTCAATGGGTAACCGTGGGTGTCGCCCAAAGAGAAGGAAGAAAGGTGAATATCCAGTTGACTCATGGCGTGTTGAGTTGTATGCATGGACAATCTGAGGTAGGTAATCCTTCCATTTTTCCTTCTTTTCCTCACCCAGAGTCCTCAGCATCTGCAGCACTGTACGGTTAAACCGTTCAGCCGGGTTGCCTTGGGGATGATAAGGGGTTGTCCGGGAGTGTCCTACTCCACTCAGTTGCTGCAATGTTCGAAAGAGTTCGTTTTCGAACTCACGGCCTTGATCATGGTGCAACTTAGACGGGTAACCAAATCTGGGGATGTAATCATTGAAAATCTTCTCTGCGGCTGTCTTCCCAGACTTGTTGCGGGTTGGATATGCCTGTGCATACCTAGTAAAGTGGTCTACCACAACTAGAATGTACTGGTAACCTCCTCTACTTGGTTCTAAGTGCAGGTAGTCGATGGAAACAAGCTCCATTGGTGAGCTGGTGGTTATACTGGACATTGGTGCTCGTGTATGTGTCACTGGCTTCTTTTGTTTGATGCATGGGCACTGTCTGGTGACATAAGCTTCAATCTCCCGCCTCATGTAGGGCCAGTAGAATCTTTGTCTTGCTAAGTTGAGGACCCTTTCAGTCCCTACATGGCCCATGTCGTCATGGAGGTGCTTTAGAACCAGGGACTTAAAACTGGCAGGTAAGACAAGCTGATGTCTTTCTGCTGTCTTTCTGTAGAGAACTCCATCTTCAATGTGAAGCTTTGCCCATTCATGCATCATCTTCTTGACAGTGCCTCTCATGCGACGTTTCAAGTCATCTGTTGGTGTTTCATTTGTCTCTTTCATTTTGAGAATAATGCTGATATCTGGATCACTTCTCTGAGCATTTTGCAGATCAATCGGATCAATGGATGGCAGAACTTCACCGCTGGCTGGTTCAAGCTGTTCACCCAGAGTCAGAGTCATGGCAGCAACCCACGCTACATCTCCATGCTTGCCTACACCACAGCCTTCCCAGGTTGCAGTGACAGCCTCTCTGGGGAGTTGCTTTGTGCACTCCTTGACATATGTGGCAATGTCAAGGGGGCATCTCGACAGCGTGTCTGCATCAACATTGATTTTGCCGGGTCGGTACCGTATATCGAATCTGAAATCGGACAACTCTCCCACCCATCTGAAACCAACTGCATTCAACTTTGCAGTACTCATGACATACGTCAAGGGATTATTGTCTGTGTAGATGGTAAAATGTGGGGCATAAAACAAGTAATCCCTGAATTTGTCACAAACGGCCCACTTCAGGGCGAGAAACTCTAGCTTGCCTGAGTGGAGCCTGTAGTTTCTTTCAGCTGGAGTGAGGGTTCTTGAGCCATAGCCAATGACTCTGAGTTTCCCATTCTGGTTCTGGTAAAGCACAGCTCCAAGTCCCTTATCAGAAGCATCTGTATGAAGTACGAAAGGGAGCTCAAAGTCTGGATACGCAAGAACAGGGGGATTTGTCAACATATCAATCAATCTGCACAGTGCCTCGTGTTGTGTCTCAGTCCATTCAACTGGTGTCCGGGATAGTAACTGTGCACCTTTTCCCTTTTGTTTCTCTTGCTTTCCCTGAGGGTGCTCATCTTTGTTTCTTTTTGGTTGCAAGAGTTCATAAATTGGTCCTGCGATTTTAGAGAAATCTTGGATATATGAGCGGTAGTAGCTCAAAAATCCCACAATCCTCCGCACATCTCCAACAGTGGCAGGTGACTCATTTTTCAAGGCGTAAACTGCCTCCAGATCTTTGGGATCAATGCGTACACCCTCAGCTGAGACCAACCGACCCACATATCTCACCTCTCGCTTGAACAGATCACATTTTGTGGGCCGGAGCTTGACTCCGTGACTCTGAAGGGCTCTTAGAACCTTTCTCATCCCTTCAACATGGCCCTCAAATGTCTTGGCGTAGCACAAGATGTCATCCAAATATGGAATACAACACTCGTCACGGAAGGGAGCAAGCATTTCTTCCATGCTGCGTTGAAATGCAGCGGGTGCATTGGTCAGCCCAAAGGGTATCCGCACCCACTCATAAAGACCCCAGGGGGTGATGAAAGCAGTTAGGTGGCGGGACCCCTCAGCAATAAACCCTTGGTGGTACGCTTTCCCCTGGTCTAGAAGGGAAAACCAACTGTACCCACCCAACGTGTCAGTAAGATCTTGAATTCTCGGCAGGGGATGGCGATCGGGGACTGTGCGCTGGTTTAAGAGACGGTAATCAACACAGAGTCTGAGTGTCCCATCTTTCTTTCGCACACAGACCACTGGTGCTGAGTATGGGGATTTGGATTTCACAATCCATCCTCTGGCCAGGAGATCCTCAATGTACTCCTTCACTTCCTTGTACAGGGGTTTGGGGATGGAAGTGTATGATTTTTGGATGGGAGTACTGTCTCTGAGGGTGATCGACATTTCCAGGTTGGGTATGCACCCCATATCATCATCATTTCGTGCAAATGCTCCAGACTCTTGTCGTAACATCTCTTTCACAACTTTCTGCTGATCTTCACTTAGGTGACTGACATCGACAGGTGGGTCCCACAGCTCTGTCACACTGTCGCCTTTGTTCTGCAAAGTACCACATATTTCATCCCTGTTGTCTTTCTGGACCACTCCTGTGTTGAGGTTCAGCTCATCAGTCTCCACAATTCTGGAGATTGGCTCAATGCACCCAAGAGCAGTCTTGCAGAACAGAGTCACATCATGCTTGGTGTGGTTGCCAATAGGGACTCTCACAAAAGGGCTTTTAGTCTGGCAGACCTCTAAGAGACTGTTACCAACATCCAGCTGGTGTAACTGTGGGTTGCTCTCACAGGGTTCGAAGAGCAGAAGTGGGTTAGAGATCTCAAGTGTGGATGGTATTTTACACTTAACGTGTCTGACCTGGCCAGCTGGAATGACCACATCATGTACTCCCACTTTCAACACACCCTGACTGACACTGCGATCACTGGTGAACTTTGTCTGGATGAAGTTGACCAATGCGGCGGCTTTGTCTTCTTGAAGATTCATGGCACCCCGCAGGAGACTCACAATTGTTGGTATGAGGTTTGCATTCTCGTTTGGCCCCAAGATCAGCTGTTCGATAACATTGAAACCAATTAGGGGGAGGTCCATGGGTACACTGCTCACTAGGAAGGGGACTTGTATCGCTAGATTGGGGTCACTGTTGTCTGGAAGAGTCACCATTGCTCCCACCCAACCATCATATGGTAGCGATTGACCATTAACAGCCAGCACATTGAGAGTTTGTTGTCCTATGAGTTCAGCTAGGGGTCTCACCTTATGGTCGGGGAGGTAAGTCTTAACCCACTGACGTTCAAGGATACTCACTTGGGCTCCACTGTCCAAAATGCAATCCACTGCATAGCTGTTAATGTAGCATTTGACTTTACATTTCCTTCCCACGAGCTGGGCTACTTTTTCTTTCGCTTCAGTCTCGGTGTCAATGAGTGAGGGAGTCACACAGTTAGCTTTGACATGGGCCATTTTGTCTGTATGCTGCTCTGACTGGGTCTGGCACTGCTCTGTACTGCTGTTTAGGGAGTGGGCATTAGCAGATGGCTGGGTGGTGTTTTCAACTTGCCCCCGTTTGAGACATCCGACTGCCCTGTGACCCGTCTGTCCACATGTGAAGCAGTGGTTGCACGAACTAATGCCTTTCTTGACACACTCTGAGCAGCCAAATGGTCTTGAATTTAGCTTGAGCTTTTGCTTGTTCTGGGTGCAGTGACACGGTTGTTGTTCTGTGCTCCTCATGGCTGACAGTGACTCTACCACTTTGGTTAGGGCATCCAATTTTGCACTCAGCTCTTCTATTGCTTTGTTTTTGTTCTTCGTATTGTTGTTCTGTGATTTTTCATTGTCTTTGTCAGGCTCGAGCTGTGCAGTGTGAGCATGTGTTACTTTTTGTCGGGGATAATGTCCAAGTCTTCGTTGTCTCTCACTCTCCTCACTCGAAACTTTATTGACCTGTCTTATCAATGCTTCATCCGAGACAGTGCAATCAGACAGGAGAGGCTTCAGTTCGTTACGAATGTCACTGTATTTGGGGAGAAGGCCCTGGTGAATGGTACGTAGAAATACATTCTGGATTGTGCGGGGCTCATACTCAATGTCCATATTATCCTGTCTGGATGCAAACATGACTTTCTGTTTCAGACCTATCATCCTGTATAGGAACTGCTGTGGGTTCTCATGCTCGTACTGCTTAGTGCTCATCAACTCCTGAAACAACTCACTGCCACTCTTTTCACTCAGATGTGAACGCAGGAAACTCTTAAGCTCAGGGAGAGTCAGGTCATCCTTGTTAATCAGCATGTCCTTGAACTGTCCTGGTTTGATGATGCGGAGCACACCTTGAATGATCTCTCCTTCTGAGTGGTTCACTTTGAGTCCCTCGTCCATCTGCTTGCATAGTCCGTGGTAGGTGATGTCAGATGTATTGTCCCCAACCTGACCCCCATGTACTTTAAACTCTCTGCGCTGCAGGAATGGGAGGTCTCTTAGGGAGACAACATTTTCAGGCATGGCGTATTTTAAGTCTGTTGTAGATGGACTTTTGATTTTACTCACGGGTCTGGTGTCTGATTGCTGTGTAGCTGTGAAGGTAGGTGTAGACTGTGCGTGTGGTGTCTTGAACTCAGCTAACTTCCTACCCAGAGCTTCATAGTTCGCCATTAGCTTTTCATACTCAGCTTTTTGTTGATCAATGGGCTCAATCACACTTCTTTCTGCAACATCACTCCCCATCCTTGTCTGTTTAGCTTCTACAGTGGGTGTGGGTGTTGCTGTCAATGCCACAACTTCCTCCTCTGACTCAGTAGGCAAACTGATTTCACTGATGCGTCTGGAAACAAGCTCAGTGATAGCGTCTCTCAAAGACAACAAGTATGAAAAACCCTGGTCCTCTAAGTCAAGTAAAGTTTTACAGGTCAGGTAAGAACATATATAATCAAAGCAACTTTCTTCATCACCCTTTGTCACAGTTGAAAGATCAAGTTCTGGTACAGGTGTGATGATCTCAACAATCTGGAAGAGTTCCTCCACGGTCAGTGTATAAAGGCTCTTCTTTATTTTCCAAGTCAGTTTTTTCCGTTCGTCGTCCTCCATATTGTTCCTCGTTCAGAAAGATGTCACAGTCCAGTTACCTCGAGCAAGCTGCACAGCACTCCTCCAGCTAAGGTCCCCCCTCGGCTCTCTGTGGTCCCGAAGCTGCCTCAGTCGCTTGCCTGCTGCTCCACCGGTCTGGTCCTGTGACGTCTCTTTTGGGTTCGTAGATTAATGGATCAGCATCACCCCTCGTCAGATGCTGACCCCAGCGGTGCCTCCAAAATTCTGTTACAGACCCCACGCCTCGTGTGGCCCGTAAACAGATGTAATTTCCTGTTTTAGACAGGAGAAACAGAGACATGAGTCCACGGATGGTTCCGCCAAGCAGGCCGTCCTCTGTCTTTATTGGACAGACAATCATTCATTTTTTTCTCTCATTTCAATCAACATTTCAAATACTTCATTTCACATCCCATGTCTTTCAAATTCACCATAGACAACTTCAAAACAAATCACAAAGTCAGCGTTCAAACAACAAACAAGTCAGCTGCTAGAATAACCCTAATTTATGGTGGCAGAAACAATATGCTTTCATACAGAAAATACCTTCCATTATAAATTCTGATGGTAAAAATCTCGATGTGAGCTTCATTCCTCTTAACTACAGCTGCTCATCAACTGAAAAAATGCATTTAACCAGTGGTTTTAACACTTAAATTGGCCTACTAAACCATTTACTTTTTTCAGAACACACATTTAAAACATACACAGCACAAGTAACTATAAAAACAGGTTTAACTATACAAAATTACAAAATAGGAAACATTTCAGCAACTTAAACTCATTCATTTCACTCAAACAACATTTACATTTGTGGAAATATTTACAAATTGATGTCTGGGAGCAATATCAAAGTAAAAACACGGCATTTTCATGGCGGTCGCCATCTTGTTAAACACAGCCGCCATGATGATCACCAAAACTTTTAAACACAATCAAAACTTAGATCTTCCACCTCCAACTTCACCAAAACAAGAATAGAAAAGTTTGCAGAAGTCCTTCGAATTGTTTTACAATGAATTATTGCATCATACTGACCTGTTTTAGACAGGAGAAACAGAGACATGAGTCCACGGATGGTTCCGCCAAGCAGGCCGTCCTCTGTCTGAGGGACGGAAGCCTCGCGGTTCCATAAAACTCACGCCCAACAGGGTTGGCACTCCCCCTTGTGGTCAACTTTTGACACTGTACCTTGTATATGTCCACAAGCATCTCAAAAACACAGAAATGTGACCTTTTCTTCAAAAATGAAAACAGAAAAACCTTACAACTGTGATTACACATTCGTGGGTATCACATATACTTAGATTTCACTGTTTAGGTCAGCTCTCCTCACATCACTATGAGAAGTCCCCATTTCAATTCTAGGCCTTCATCTTATACGTTTCCATGTTTTCCAGATTGAATTTAGGTGCATATGTCTCGATAGTCTGTCTCTCGGTGACGAACTAGAAACCCGGCCTTCTCTCAGTGCAAACTGGGCTTGACTTCCAACCCTTATTTGAATAAAGCATGAATGGTAACTAACTAGTTTGAAAACTTTGTTTCTTTGATGATCATGCAAAGAAGAACCCTATTCCTTAGTTTTAATCATCACCTTTACAAACGTCTTAATACCGTTTGATGGATTGTGCTTTTCAGAAGTGAAGATTGTGCAGTTTTTAGCCAGTAGATGGCGACGTTTCCTCACTAAGGAGTCACATTTGTTTCACTGCTGTGGACAGGCCCAGCCAAGTCCACAGTTCTGCCACCCAGGAGGCATCATGCGCCGCAGCTTATTGCATACAGTACAAACACCACAGAGCACAGCAGTGCTCAACAAATGTCAGGGCAGAGCAACACAATATCTAAACAGCATGTCAAAACACAGCGGCGTCCTCTGGGAGCGGGAATAAAGGGTGAGATGAATATAGGGATGCTGTACTTGCAGCGTCTGGGCCAACTTATTTTGTTTGTGGTGTCACAACTGCAGGATAACACATCACTCTGAAAGAACGTCCCGGGTGTGTTACGACACCGCCACTCCATCTGTTATGGCTTTGGGACACAGTTTAACTGGTTAGACTGTTGATTGGTACACTGATAGTCTGAAATGGCTCGAACCACAGAGACGTCACTGCTTTCCTTTCAGGAGATGCGTAATGGTCCATTTGGAGTGTCAGTCAAATCTCTGCAGCCTGACATCTTGCACGCTTCAGCTGGTTAGGGGGAACCTCAGGAAAACAAATGTCTAAAATTTTGTGTGCTAACAGTGGCACGGGCACATATTTTAGGTGAGTGTTATCTTTTAGCAAGTGCACTGAAATGACACTTCACTCAAATGGGCCCGGTGCGTACTTTGACTCTTCAAAAGTCCACATCACACTGGGGTTTTCCCACCCTAAAAGCCAATGAATGGGCAAAGTAACAGATAATAAAAGTCTAAGAATGAAACTAAACTAAACTAAACTAAACTAAACTAAACTGAACTGAACTGAACTGAACTGAACTAAACTAAACTAAACTAAACTAAATTAAACTAAACTAAAAAAAGACACTGGTTTGTACTGGTTAGAGTACATGTTCACCCCGGGTGTGCAGGAACGTTTTCCGTTGTGGTTTCCTCTTATGGCCCAAAAACATGTGTTGTGGATGAGACCTGCCCAGGGTGTATCCTGCCTTAACCCACTGTCAGCTGGGGTCACATGAGAGGAAGCTGGGATCAGCCTCAGTGCTTTCACCTGGACTTAAATAAAAAGGTACAGAAGATGAATGATGAATAAAAAATAAATAAATAAATAATGCAACAGTTGGTGTATCTACCTGATACATTCAGTAAATACGTCCCTCATGAGACTACAGTAGATCCAAAGCATAGTTGAAAGGATCCTGATAAAGGTGCGCAAACCTTAACCCCCTAAACCCCCCCGTCAGGAACTTCTCACTCCCCAAAACTCGTCTCGCACCCGCCGCTCTGCAAACACAAACACCCTCTGAGCCCCAGAGCCAATCTCCGCACCGTGGGTGACCATCTGAGGGCCCCACAGACCACTGACTGTTTTATTAAGAACTTAACAACCTACCTTTGTAAAAAAGCTTTTCAATCATTCATTTTTCATTCTATTATGGTTTTACCTCAGTGCTCTGAAACATTTTGAGATTGTCAAATATAAAGTGCTTTACTAATAAAATGTATTATTATTATTTATAGTTATAATTACAATAGTCTTATTATTATTGTTATTATGTTGTTTTTATAGGACAGACACTGTTTTCAACTACGTTAATGTTGAAAAGAAACATATTTTGCACTGTACTTCAAAAAAACAAAGAAAATCAAATAAGACGATGCAGCAAACATTCAATCCCTAAATGAAACTACCATGCATACAATCACTATTCAACACACGAGTCATGTGTACTGTGTCTTTTAAGTCATTTTGTGAAAGCTGTAATAAAAGTGGGCGATACGATGATACAGTTGTTAACACCCAGCAACAAGACCAAAATGTGTTTGAATTGGGACTTTTCAAGTTTGAATGTTTTGCTGCTGCCTGTGTGTGTGTTTTCTGCCAGTAGTCCAACCTTCTGCCACAATGACAAAAATATTATTTTCTTGAGATACTGTGTGTATCTCTGTGTTGGACTGGTGACCTTTCCAATGTCAGCTGGCAAAGGCACAATTTGATTAGAGCATGTATGGTGGATGGATGAATCAGTGTCTTAAGTTATTGATTAAACCTCTACAAAATAAATGAAACAGTCACGATTCAGCTCTTCCTGTGCAAACAATGATTTTCTCTTCACTGATAACAATTTTAGAAATCTTTTAAAACCTCGGAGTTACAATTTGCCTTAAAGTTTGGATGATTTCCATTTTTTTTTACTCTACTGGAAATGTAATATTGGTCAAATCATTGTTGCATCGATATTGATATTTAAAACTTATTGTTATGCTTTTTGCTGCATAGATAAATGTTATATTATTGCATGTCTTAGCGTCACACAAACCAACCACATATGCAGTCATGTCCTGTACGGAGTCAGCGGTTATTCTGGTGATGTACTCATTGTTTCAGATTGTGTTACAAGTGAAGTTTTATACCCTCAGCAGCAATGTTAGAAAAAACATATATGAAAAAATCAAAAACTCCACCAGCAACTCAATGACTCCTCTGTTCGACCTTTCTCCTGTCTTGAGACACTTTAAAAGTATAAAAACACTCCACTGTCAGCAGTTTTTCCAGGCCAGTGGATCTAGACAGGACTTTTCACGGCAGAAACAGGTTTGAGGGTTGGGCCTGCATAGTTCCATCTTTAATACGTCAGAGTGAGCCTATGGTGCATGAGAGGTCAAGGGTCACCAGTGTCAACAGGCTGCACAGTTGATGAGGCATGACAATTAAATGCTTCAGAAAGGCTTGGTAAGAACTGGACTCACTGAGTATCTGAAGAATTTCAAGAAGCCATAATGTAACAACATAACAGCACACAGTTATTGTTTAATTTGTTGTCAAAAATGCCCCTATGCATCATTGAGTCATTGCATAGTTTAGTCAATCAGTTCATTTACTCACTGGGAGAACATGCAAACTCCACACCAAAATGGTCAGCGAGTGTTTGAAACCATGGAGAGAACAGTAACCACTGCACCACCATGCAGCCTGGAGCTCAGTTTACCATCATTTAATTTCAAACAAAGATCTAAGTTGTTGCAGTAAAACAGCATTGCTCATCATGTTTTGCCTAAAAAATGAACAATTTAGATTTTTTTTAAATCTCGCAGTTTTTGTCTTGATGATTCTGTCTTGATTTACATGCCAGTCAAATGAGATGTCTGAATCTCTCCCTCTGATTGTACCTTGGGGAGGGAATGACGACACAACATACAATTTAGCAGCACCCATCAGCCACAAAAGAGAAACCTTCTTCTCACAGAAACACCGACAGACAGACAGACACACACACAAAAACGCGAGAAAACAATGGGGACATCTTCTCCTCAAGGTAATGACAAGGTAATGTCACATTTTGGACGATTAACATTTTATAAATATAAAGCGTCTGAGGACCTTCAGCTGTGAGGTGGACTTTTATGATGCAAATCTCTCTGACGACAACGCCCGGATTTGAGATGCAGGCCTTGGCCATGTTAATTGAATTATTTCTTTTCAGTTGAAGCCATGGAGCAACATAAAGAAAGGCATAAGTGACGAATAAGAAAGGTACGTGACCATGACCATCTTCGTTTTCTAGTAGATCATAATGGCTGAAATGATTTTATGCTTTTCTATAAAATTTATATACTGAGGGGAAATATTGACGACAAAATTAAAAATGTAGAAGTCTGCCGTCCGCTCGGCTTCTTGTCCACGAACACCACCCTAAAAGTACCAGGACGTGTGAATACATGTAACAATATTGTTAATTCACCAATTACTACCAGTAATTGCTGCCTCCTGGGGGAGGTTAAGGAGACAAGCCAGTGCCTCCCTGGGTGCTGCTGACTGGCTCACTGCCAGAATGTCATCCATCCTGGTGCCTAATCGAGTTATCATATCAACAAATCTCCCATCAGGGGCCCCACGGTTGACACTTTAAAAGAAACACTCAGAGGGGGATGACAAATTTCTAGCAGCAGGACACTAAATGAAGGAACCATGAAAGCTACCTGCAGCTTTTGACTGACCCCTGGGACAACCTCAGACTAGGTGAGTCAGCCACAGCTGGACAGCTCTGGACATACCCGAGATTTAAGCAGTAGAATAAATAGATGTAGATTAAGCGTCAATCTGTGTTGTAGACGATAGCGTAAAAGAAATGCAATATGGCATCTTTTAGGGTTAATAGGGGAAAGTGGTTACAGCAGGTCCCCTGCAGTGGTGTGAGCAACAGGTTTCAGAGACACACACACTGACCTTCCTTTGGGAAAAGGTAAATAATACACCGTTGTTAATCTGAGGTCAGGGCCGCCCCTTCACACTCATGCATCAAAATTGAAAAAAACACCCGGTGAAACCAACACAATTTTTTCCTGTCATAAATATGGCACATGAGTGTTTTGTGGGTCATGTCCAGAAAAGAGAAGATCTATAATTAAAGCAGGTGATGATAAATTCAAGTGAATGAAATGATTCAATTTATTCAAATGTACTTGGCCTTACTTCTAATTTACCATTACTAAATCAGTGCTGCTAAGAACTGACTGCATGATCATGTAACACTGCAAAATTCAAAATCTCTCAAGGTAAAAGTAGTTTAAATTATTTTTAAATCAATGGTAAAAATCTGCCAATAGAACAAGTGAGAATTGTCTTGATTTACAATGCATTGTCTTGAAACAAGCCCTATATCTTGCTGAAATAAACTCTTTAGATTAATATGTCGTAAATCAAGTTCAATGAGATATTTTGACCAAAAAAAGTCTAAAAAAAACCTTGGGAACGTGCAAATTTGTGAAAAATAGTGACATAAAGAAACACGTGACATTCGCTTCAGGTAATGCAAGAAAAACGGTGAAATACAGACTCTCAGAGTCATGCCTGTGAACAATAAGATTTATTTTTCTGCAACCTAAGTTTTATAGTCTGGAATCAGTTATTAGGCACAGATGGATGTTTGCGTTTTAGGTGCTGACAGAGATGGAGGCGAATTCCTGAGATGCACAGGGGTGTCAAAATAAGCCAATACGGGCCATATCTGGCCTCAGCAAAGATCCCAGTGTTTGTCTCTAAAAGCATACTCACTTGCATATCCACACACACACACACACACACACACACACACACACACACACACACACACACACACACACACACACACACACACACACACACACACACACACTTTTATGACTCACACCCTCATCAACAATGCTGATAACTGAGATGTCATCAGAAGGGTTTGTTTTGAGTGTGTGATGACATTTTTATCGTGCTGAAGTGCTGAGATGTGGCCTTGTAAATTGCAGAGAGGAGCCTCTGACCTGCCGAACTTGTTATTCCCTCTCATGGGCCCATTAATCGAATTACCTATTCATTGAAAAGTGGAGGGTGTACTGAATTAGTCTCTCCTCTCTGCTACTTCTCCATCTTAAGAGTCTCCTTAGTAGTGTGTTGACTGCTTTCTATTGTATGCGACCCTGGCTCTCCCGGCCTGTGCGAGTGGAAGGGGGACACAGGGCAGGGCAGGTACGGAGCAGTCCACAGGGGGGCTAACCTTTGACCCTGTTCTGGAGAGGAGACTCGGGTCTATCAAGGAACACAATACTTCCAGCATACAGCCCTCAGCGACTGCCTGCTGCTACCCACAATGAAGGCCTTTGGCAGGGTCTCTCTGGGTAGAAAGGCCCCCTGGAGCGTTGACTGCCATCCGGAGGTCTTTCACCGCTTTTGCCCTTCTCTACCTCCGGCCGTCGTGTAAAAAAGAGGAAAAACTCAATAACAGAGAAGATCCAAGGGAAACAATGGTCTTTAGAGGGCATCTTAACCCGCAACAAACAGTGTCAACATCTGTGGGGAGTGGATGGATAGATAGACACTGTGTCTGCCACAAGCAGAAAGGACCTTTTCCTTGTGGCCAGTCACACTGAAAAGGCTACAGTGTTGTTTTGTTGTGTATGAGAGGGATTTGGTCCCCGTCTCTTTTCAGCTGCAGTTGAACCGCACTGTGGTGCCGGAGAAGCGATTTTGTCTCGCTGGAGAGCCGCGGCAAAAGATGAAGCAAAGCTTCGAGAGCAGGGCCTTTCTTCCCATGGCCTGCTCCTTTCGAGGGGTGAAAAAGATTATTGTCGTACACATCAAGCAAAAAAATGCATCAAAGTCGGCGGGGAGTGTGTCCCGGATTGAGAAAGCAAGGGGTTGACGCTACAAGGAGGGGATGAACACAGACACATGTAGAGTGTAGCGTGTGTGTGTGTGTATGTGTGTGTGTGTGTGCGTGTGTGTGTGTGTGTCTGTGTGTGCGCGTGTGCATGCAGAGGCCACACACAAGCCCAGACGCGTGGGAGTGTATTGGATTCTCATGGGCTGTCTGGGAAAGACACTGTCCCTGTCTCTCTTTTTCTATCTCATTCCCTCTCAAGCGTGTGGTCTCCTCTCATGTGAACAGTCCCAAGTATAAAGGGTCTCTTCATCTCTGTTTTTGGGCTCTCTTTTGCATCCTGATGTGAAAAGGGTTCATTCACTGAGGCCCCGCAGCCTAACTCCCACTCATCCCAATTTATCAGTTAGTGCCAATTGGGCCTAACTGGGAGCTTGTGGGAATCCAGGTGCTTATCATTAATGCTGCCTCTTTGTGGTCTGTGAGGATATGTGGGGAGGAACTATGTGTCATGTTCCTGCATGTCTGCAAACTCCTCTCAAGTCATGGACTCTCCTCCATACACTACATCCAGACACACACGCCCACACATGCAGCTACATATTGGTAGACATGCCTGTGGGGAAGTTTCTGCAAACTCCTGCTTGTTAAGCTAAAATACACAGTAGCACCTGAACTTAACTTTCTTTGGAGTATTTATATATATATCGCTACAATTGTACTCCTTTGCCTCATGACATGTGCTTCTGGTCAGCTTATAACAATATTGTGATCACACCAAGAGCTTTAAACTTCACTGGGAGAAGCATAAAATTCCAATTCTGAATGCACAAAAGCGCAGCATTAGAAAACCATCAAAGAAAATGAGCTTGTGACAGACAAAGACAGACTGTGGTAAGAATGTATCATCTGAGATCTAAATCCTCCAGAAAAGCCACATCCTGGAAACTCACTCCCTCAACAAATGTATAACCTTGGTTAGACTTCTTGTCAGAAGTGTTCAGAAGTGACACAACGAGACACATTCATGGTGACATCAAAGCTGAAGTTATGTGGATGTTTGAGTGGACAGAAAGGGCTTTTCTTTTGCTTGTATACTCCAGGCGGTATATCACAGCCAAATTTATAAATCAGTAAAGGCACTTGTTCAGTATCACTATGTTTCGTGTCGTACCCCATAAAGACTTTTCTGTAAGTCATTTACAACTCAAGTTCCAGCTGGTTTGCTGTATATTGCTTCTGTGGGTATCAATAAATATTCTCTCTTTCCTGCTTTGTGAGTGAACTAATATGAGAATGAACATATTCCGAAGCCATAGTCTTGACTGAGGAGCAGCTCTGTTTCTTTTTGGCAAGTCTCCTGCTTACTGGAGTGGGAACACACACATAACCCATTAACCATTGATGATTGTTCCCTAGCTGTAATTTGTAATTTATCACCTATAATTTTATAGACTGGGCAAAAATAAGCCACTGACTTCAGCCTGTTCCTTTACTTGGCCATTTAAAGTGAGCAGTAATATGTTGGCGTTTGCATTTCATGTGTTGAACTACGACTTAAAAATAAATCATTTATTCTTCCATTCATCTCAGCTATTTTGCTGCTGTTTCTTGTCATCCCATCATTAATATGTTCATGTCTTCTATAAGAACTGCTGGCATGATGATTACTCTCCAACCTTTTTCAGACAAACTAAAATTCAGCTGATCTTAAGTTAGTGACTTTAATCACTTATCACACTGGCGCACAGCCCAGCTAATATGTCACACAAACTTTGTAAAACTCCTGTTGCACACAGTAGTAGGACAGGCTTAATCAAATAAGACATATTATAGAAAAATTTCATATCAACAAGTAGTGTGTTATTTTCAAATTACAGTAAATTGTAAGTGATTTTAAAAAAATAGTGAATTTTGACTGCTTCAGCAATCTAAACTCTCTTTAGATAGTCAGAGACATGCAGCCTATTGCATGTACAATAATGTGCACAATATACAACAATGTGCACAATAGATGTACAATAAGGTACCATGTGAGGTGTGGCACATCATTGGGAGGAACTTGGTATTTGGTGTCTTGCCCAGAGATACTTGAACTGTCGGCTTTGTTATTAGAAGCAATACACTTTTCAAACAGAGATACAGACTTTTCAAAAAGATCCACTTTTGAAAATAAAATATATATTTTTTGGTAACACTTTAAGCACCTGGTATAACATATTATAAGTAGTTATAAACACTCATACATGATCACAATGCTTTATAACTCACTATACAGCGCTATACAGCATAGGATTAGGGTTAGGGTTAGGTCTTGGCATTGTGATCATCTGTGAATGTTTATAAATATAGCTACACATGTTATAATGGCATGATAATGCTTTATAAATGTACTTATAATGTGTTATACAGGGGGCTTCAAATAAAGTGTTACCAATTTTTTTTTTTTTTAAAGATAGCTAAATAACTTACTTTCTTAATACACGCTATTGTTTGAGTGAAACATTCGAACATTAAAGCAGCTAAAAATGTGCTGATTTGAAACTGCTTGTATTGCAGTTTTACCAGTTACTGTTGTGGGTCAGACAGAGAAAGTTGCTTGTTCTGTGATTGTTGCAGATATGCCTATGCACTATGTCATAACCTGCACACGCGGGCAAAACACACACACATGTACACACAAATTGAATTTCCTGCTAGGCGGGAAATATGAAGACAGACACTAGAAAAAGTAGCCTCTGAATGAAAACACTTTCTTTGAGGTGTGTAAACCCCCTAGGAAGATGCAGAAGGTGGGAAGGTGAATGCCAGTGGCCAGCATCTTTAGTATCTCAGTGAACCAGTCAGTAATGTTCATTAGGACACCTGCAGTGAGAGTGAGAGCATGAATTGAAGGTAGACTTGTGTTCTGTGACCCTGTGCCAGGAGAGGTCCGGTAGCATTAACTATGGCTGACCTGAGGTGAATATTGCTTTCGCTGAGGGAAAGAGAGCACCATAGTGGGGGGTGA
The DNA here is from genome assembly GCF_902148845.1 of Salarias fasciatus. NCBI lineage: Eukaryota > Metazoa > Chordata > Actinopteri > Blenniiformes > Blenniidae > Salarias > Salarias fasciatus. The sequence goes on along the minus strand of NC_043766.1, from coordinate 10,697,273 downwards.
AGGAGAGTCTGTGCCCTCCAAACTGATAATCTCTTGTATTCCTTCCCGCATAGAGCTCTTTAATTCCTGCATGCCGCCCTTGTTCCTTCCCCCTGTTTAAGCTACTTAAGGCTAAATAACAATTATTGCACTAGGAAGCCTTACCTCAGAACTCCTACCATCATTAGCTCCAGTTGGAAAAAGTTTTCCTCTCATACACATCTATTGCAAGCTACTTTTCTTTAATGGCTTCCATTACAAAAAGTATGTTTTCTTGTTTTTCATGATGCAGCAACAGCCACCTATGCACTTTAATGGTCAAAGGACTTCAGGGCATGGACGTCCACCTTGAATTATGCACTGTAAAAACACGACTGATGCTTAAGCTAATGCCGTAGATTCTGGTTGGGACAAAGGGAGGAACAAAAGACAGTAAAAGGTCACTTACACAACAACACAAATTTGGTGCTCGTGATGACTGTAAACACTGAACAGTAAAACTTTGTCTAGCGCTGGGAAGAGAAACTATAAACGCGGCAGTTGTTTTTGAGGGTATTTTATATGCTGCAACAAATGGCAATTTGAATGCTTGAGCATGACAACCAGTCCAATCACTGCCTTCTTTCCTTTCTTTCTACCCTTCCAGGCAAGCAGCTCGCAGTTTAAAGTGTGTTCACACAGGCTGAAAATACACACTGCGTCAAACAGTCTTCTAAACCGCAAAGAGCCCAACTGTTAGGACCAGCCTTAATGAGGCAGGAGGTGTGCATGCACACATGAATGTGTGTGTGTGTGTGTGTGTGTGTGTGTGTGTGTGTGTGTGTGTGTGTGTGTGTGTGTGTGTGTGTGTGTGCTCCGGCAGCGGCTAACACCTGGACCAGCTGCTGGCTATAAAGCACTATAGCTGTCAGGGACTATTAAAGCACCTTGCAGGCAGCCATCTTTCTTCCTTCCCCTCCATCTCCAGCAAAGCCTCCAAAATCACTTAACAGCATCCTCCATTAATAGGCCTCCAACAGTCTTAGAGTGGGGGCACACATTTTTGCATTCTCGTGCACAGTAAGAGCAACAGAATGCTCCCTCTCTCTCTCTCTCTCTCTCTCACACACACATACACACACACACGTGCATGCACACTCAGGTGAGTCAAACGGTGCAAACACAGACCTTTTTTCTGTACTAAGTTTCTCACAGCAGAGGCAGGCGGCGGGAGGCAGGGCTGCGTGTGTGAGTGTGTATGTGGTAGCGGCTGTGTGTGAGGAAGTGTAGAGCAGGCTTATCTGGCTCAGCATCAGCACTGGGATGATTTGCTCACAGTCAGCGTTGTGCGGGTGCAGAGAGAGTGCCTTTGTCCTCCTCGCAGAGGGCAGGCCAGGATCTTGTCTCAACAGCTACAGGCTCCAGGAGTCAAAGTCATTTAATTGCAAAGTAAAACCTTGGGGAATTTATCTTGATTGTGTTTGTGTAGATATAAACAGACAGCGAATGGAGCACTGCAATTCTCCTGGTTTCGTGACTGATGACATCATTCCTAAAGTCCTGTGAACACAGAGTTGATGCGCCATTGTCGAGGACCGGCTCAACAAAGGCCAGTGTAAACAACTGACTGTTTTTATTGTGCTTTTATTAGTTTTCTCTTCCTGGAAAAAGAGAGAGGCAAATTGTCTCAACAATGGCCCCAGTTACAGTTATGAACACGTCCATACTGGTCACTCTGGAACAAAACAAACAATAAGCTGTTTATGGCAATGATTATTATGAATGCATTAGTATTGTTGTTGAAGGTTTAAGAAATGGAGAGGCTTAAGTCTGTATATTCTTGTCTGGATGATTTGTTCCTGTGTATATATTTTGACAGTCATTTTCTGTTGATTAATGACTATGTCTGTCAAAAATGAAGAGGGAATAAGAGTGAGAAAAAAACAAACTAGCATTGCCATTGTAAAACATTTCACTCCATCAGCATTGTTCATGAAAATTCTTCCAAAGTTTACATTCACACACTGAAGTTATGATACGGAGTGAAAAGAAATCATAAGGGAACACAGGAAATAACTTAAAAAATAAAGTCTTAATATTTTTCCCCCGTTGTCTGACACTTGACCTTACGTGAAACATGCTAAACCCTTGCACCTGGCACTCCATCAGGGAAAAACAAACAGTGAGAATTATTTGCAAATGTTATTCGACTCTGATCTGCTCAGCAACTCAGCTGGGTGTACGCCATCCACAAGTACATGTCAGCATGCAGAAGATTTACTGCCTCTGAGCCAGGGGCCCGTTTAGCCTGGGAGTGAGATGCTGATTGACTGAGTATGTGCTGGCACTGAGAGAGTGTATATATGTGTGTGTGTTTGTGCAAGCATGTGTGTGCGCTTGTGACAGTGAACATGCGTATGAGGGAACGTGTCAGAGAATCTGTGTGTCTGCAGTTGATGCGGCGTCTGTATGAGCACTTACTTGTGCCGCTTTCATTCTCAGCGAAAAGTATGTATTTCCCTCTGTGTGAAAGTGTGAAGAAGTATGTATTGGTGTTGTCCTGGAAGGCAGGCAGCACGGGTTACTGTGGCGGTTTGGGCTGAAGCAGAGTTAACAGCTCATTAACACCAATTCATTACGGGCCACTTCTGCTTCCCTCGTGGTGCTTTGCAGTGAAATGCAGCCAGCAGCCCTCATTCACACAGAATGTAAATCACTGAGGCCTCACTCAGCAGCACAGAGGGGGATCCAGGACTGCTATGAAGTCCCCTGGTGAGAAATACTATCTTAGTGTTTGTGTTTTTTAAGAGCGAGTTCATATGCACATGCAGACACATTATTTAACAGAAGCTCTCTGAGAGCCAGGCCGCTCAAGTATGAGACTCAACTGTTCAAATGGTTCAAATGGTTATGAATTCTAAAAATGAACCAGAAATAGTTGGAGTTTGGTCTAAAGTAAATTTCTGAGACAGTATGGCTGAGCAAACACACTTTCAGACATGACAAAAGTTACAACACAACAACAGCAACAAACCTTTCAAATGACTTATGTTTAGGTCTACCAAAGCAATATTGTGCACCCAAAAAAAAGTTTTAATTTTGAGCAAATATATTCAATTTTCATAGATTACTTTGTAAACATGTTAACTGATCGTTGCATTGAAAGATGGAGGTGCGTTTGTGATTGTCTTCTATTGTTACACAATGTTGTCAATGAATTTTCTGATTTGTTGGCGATGTTTAATCATCAAATGCATCCAGAAGTTTATCCAGAGGTACGGAATTACGGTCCTGTTGGGTCACAGTCTTGCATGTAGTAGATGTCCAGCTGCAACACCTGAATCTAATGAATGTGCTATCATGAAATTCTCTAGAAAACCTGGTCATGGAAATGTATTAAAATTAGGAGTGTTGCAGGTGGGAGATATAAGACAAGACAAGACAAGACAAGACAAGACAAGACAAGACAAGACAAGACAAGACAGTTCTGACAGAGTGAGTGTACGTATCTAGTATGCATATTTATAAACTGCAGATGTGAAGAAGTTGCTGCATAAGAATAATTATTTCATAATAATAATAAATCATTGAAAACACACAGGACTGTAGATCTCAAAAACCAGACTGGACTTCGGGGAACATAATTTATGTTTAAATGTAAAGCTTTTAGTAAAAAACATTTTAAACAGACACAATGAAACAGAATTGCTCATTTCTTATTAACTACCCTGGATATACAAAGTTTGACTCCTTGGATAAAACTCTGCACAGACATGACTATCATCAACCAGGTTATATCAGAACCAATAAAACTTTTAGCAATGCTGGTTGCATATCCTCAGATGAATAAAGAGGTATCTGATGGCTAATAATCTCTTCAGATCAGTCACTTACTTAAAGTCTTACAGCTCATTCCTTCATGGACATCAACTGTTTAAGGCTTATTTTTCTTCTTAGTTAAACTGTGCTAGTTAGACATTAGCCACACTCAATCATTGGTCTATTTTCTTCCACTGCAACATCACAGAACATTGTTCATGGAATAATTATGTTTCCTGGTATAAAATACCTTGCAAAAGAAACCTGTTCTTTGTGAATGTGATATCCAGAAACTAGAAACTGAAGCAAACGAAAACTGCTTAATGGATTTGGTTATGCCGCGTTGCTGTTTTCATAGTAATAAAAGAGTAAAACTACATTACAGTTGCCATTGTCTGAAGACAACAGAAGTGACGAGTGCTCTGAAAGGAGGATAATGCAGACTATTCTCTTCTGATCAGTCATGATGATTATAATACTGAGGAGTCTCTGTAGACTTGCTCTTCGGAGGCTGAGTGACCACCTCCAAACAAAGCTGTTGCCTCAAGTGTGGAGAAACATTAGAGGAGCCTTTCCATGCAGTTAGCATGTCAGCAGTCTGGCAGCCGATATTTTGACCCTCTCAGCACCTTCATTTGTAACACAGGACAAGTCAATACAGCGATCGGGCTGATAATGGAGATCAAAGAAGGTAAAGAGAGTATCAGATAATGTCACAATGTGACCTCTGACCTCACAAGTCCTATACCTCGAAATATGAACCAAAAAGTGGAAGCAAAAACATGGTGTTATTTGATTATTTGTACTTTATTTATTTATTTATTTTTTTAGCTTCAATTAAAACTGTTAAACATGAATCATCACAATCCTTACTCTGTGGGAACATGCCAGGAAAAACAGAGTTCAAAGGTCAGGTTTCACTGCAAAGCCACACGTGCACACTTCTTGCCCCCAAGTGCACACAGAGCTTTGTATTACTGTCATCAGTTCTTGAATTTTAGGACGTCTCTCATTTACAACAATAGCAGCCGATGGCACTATCAGGGACCCCAGATATCAACTGTTCCTGCTTCAAAAGCTCTCTTTTGTGTAAAGAGTGAAGAATAAGGAAATGCAATCCTCTTATTATTGAACAAATAAACGGCAACATATGGGCTTGCTGCTCACAATCCTTCCCCGAGCTGCCTTATATCGGCCTTTGGGCACAATTTGTAGCAGTGCAAACCGTATTTAGACTTTAAGCAGAGGGGTTGATGAGGTGAGGGATCGTTACTTCCTCCAGCTTTTTTCTTTTGAAGCCATTTCTCTGACCTCTAAAAATAGGAGAGAAGAAAAGCCATAAACCCTTTTTCCATTATGTCTCTTTAAAGTGACGCCTGCAAGTGAAGGGACGAGGGGAGAAAGGAAAATTGGCTTCTGGATACCGTTTACATCACTCACATGTCAATGCAAATAAGGTGAGTTGGACACTCAGCACTTTGTTTAACCCAGAACATAGAACAACAACAAGGTTCTTTGTAACTTAGATGGCTGGGTGACTGTGTTTTTGCCCATATATCTCGTCTCCTACTTAATTACAATAAGTTCGTGCCATAATAGGATTGTCAACTACCAAGGAGTGACAGCTTAAAAGAAATGCTTTCCAGTTGAAATGTGCCTTTGAGGGCCGATTTTCCAGAGCTTTCTTGCTTCACTTTAAAGCTCCATCCAGTTCAGCAGTCCTTTCAGTGTAGCTGGGATACAAATCCATGCCATTGCAGCTATCACAGACCCAGAATGAGCATAAAAAAGCTGCATTACATCTTTCTTCGTTTTTAAAGGTTCCCTTTGGCTTCTCGTGTGCAGGAGCCCTCTATAGTGCAAAGCGTCCCACTTTGGGCTGCCAAATGTCGGTGTTACCGGGATTCGTCATAGAGAAGTCAGAGAATTGCTATGCAGACAATGCTAGCGGCCATCATTTCATCGCAGTGCAGACTCTATCTTATTTCAGGAACACCATTGTCATGCTGTGCCTCAGCCAATCAGGCATCTTAAAAGGTGACTTTTTTTCTTTTTGTTTTACGGTTAAGCATTGTGCTTTCAAGGTTTTTTCTTTTCTTTTCTTTTTTTTCCTGTTCTAACTACTTCATCTTCATCAACATTTAGACAGATTCCAGGAGTGGTGTTTTTTTCCTGCAGATCTTGAAAGCAATGACAGCGAATGTATCCCCAGCCAAGAGTGACTGCTGTGCCTTCAGTCCTGTTCTGGAGGACTTTAGGCATGCCCTTTCCATCTAACATGGCCTGCCCTCCTCGGACCTCTTCACTAATGATACACATTTTGCAGTGCTCTCTTCAGAGGGAACTGTATTTTTGTTGACAAAAACGGAAGAACAAGGAATCACATTTTCTGCTGCCTCAAACAAATCTGCGGATGATTTTCGAGTCAAAGCGGAGACAGATGTTAGGATGGAGCCAAGAGGGCATACTACGGATGCCCTATGGCCCTTCCTGGTGCCGACCACACAAATACAAAAGAGTACAACTTTTCTAATTGTGTTGTAAGGAGGTACATTTTTGAATAAATATGCGAGCAGCATCGTACGGGTGTTCACGTCCTTGCTGGTCAGCGATTGGAAGCATGTTCCCCAGGTGGCGCTGTGAATGACAGTGTACTTTGGTTTATGAACGCCATGAGGGCCGACCCTGATCATACATGTAAAGTTTGGTACTGAGTGGAGCATACATGCTAGCAATGCACTACTTCCTGTCCATCCTCTAGGTGGTGCTATCACTTTGACTGCATATTGGTCTATAGCAGGGGTCTTCAGTCCTGTTCGTGGAGAGCCCCTATCAGTTCTCTCCCAGCTTCAACACAACTGCTGCATTGACAGGCTCATTACTGGACTTTGCAAGGTGCTTAGTGAGGACAGAATCATCAGATTAAAGCATGTTGAAGCAGGGAGAGAGCTAAAACCTGCAGGATATTGGCACTCCAGGAACAGGATTGGAGACCCCTCGTCTATAAGTTTCATGACGGCCAGACTGTGATCACACATGTCTAGTTTCAGTCAGATGAAAGCATGGTGAGCAGAGTTTCTGCTTCCAGCAGGTCATGCTATGACGGATAGTTGTTATCGTGATATGGCTGTGATGAGAACTGGACTCTCTTTCAGCTCTCATTTATGTAGAGTTTGAGTCAGAGTGGAGCTTGAATATCACCCTCCTGTTTCCTTCAGGTTGTGCTATGACTGATGGTTGTCATCATCATATGGCTGTGATCAGATTTGGACTGTGACGAAAGTTTGTGGTCAGTCGGGCCATGTTCAGGTCACATGTGCGTGCCAAGTGTTTTGAGTATGTGTGAGTTTCCAAAAATCTGAGTTATTCTACCGTAGAAATAATAATAATGATAAGAATACCAATAATTTCAAGAGGGTCCTTGCACTTGTACTCAGACACTAAACTGATAGACTTCCCTGATACATACTGTGCAATGCACATCATATAAGAATAGGAAATAAACCTTTTATTTGTGATTCAGCTCATGAGCTGAGACAAAAGGCAAAGCACTCGATGGTCAGTGTACAGTCCTACCCTCACCTATGGTCATGAGCTTTGGGTCATGAACGAAAGAACAAGATCCTGGATACAAGTGACTGAAATGAGCTTCCTCTGTAGGGTGGCTGGGCGCTCCCTCAGAGATAGGGTGAGGAGCTCAGTCGGAGTAGAGCCGCTACTCCTCCACATCGAGAGGGGCCAGGTGAGGTGTCTCGGGCATCTGTTTAGGATGCCTCTTGTACGCCTCCCTGGGGAGGTGTTCTGGGCATGTCCCACGAGTAGGAGGTCCTGGGGAAGACCCAGGACACACGAGAGAGACTATGTCTCTCGGCTTGCCTGGGAACACATCGGGATCCTCCTGGAAGAGCTGGAAGAATTGTCTGGGGACAGGGAAATCTGAGCATCCCTGCTTAGACTGCTGCCCCTGTGGCCCGGTCCTGGATAAGCAGTACAGCATGGATGCATAGAAGGACTTTCTATGAGGAAGATTTCAATCAAAAGCCAAGGACATAATATTTTGGCCATAAAACAATTTGCTACTGAACATAAGGAGGTAGTCTCCTTAATTTAATAGAACTTACTAGTGTCCAATGCAAAATTCTTTTAGCAGTTTTGAAAATATCAAATTTCGGAAAAAAATTCCAGCTGTGACCATAATCTAGAAAGCACATAAACAAGACCCAAAACCCATGTGACATATGTTTCAGATTATGTCTTACTACCTAGTGCCTGCGCAAACACTGCGAGGATTTGGGAGCGAAAGTTCCCAGCACTTCATTTACCTCTCGTTCTCCTCCTGCTTCGCCAAACACAGGTCTGATAAAGCATGGAGGCCCAGTGGCTGCACCATTCTCAGACCTGGGAATGAGAGGGGAACTCGTAAAACATAATCACACTTTATGAGGGGCCCCTCAAGAGGTCTGTTCAGGGAAAGGCCATTTCTGTCTTGCAGTTTTGCTCCAGTTTAATGTCTAATGGGAAGCATGAGACTTGACTGCTCAGACTACCAGGGACTGCTGTTACACAGAGGACACTAAAGACATGGAATTCCTAATAGACATCACAAATATGTCTTTCTTTCTTCTTTTCAGTTTGGTTGTCAAGTTTTTTTTTTTTTTTCATATACCCTCTTTCACCTTTCATTTAAATCTCCATATGACAAGTTATACAAAAAGGAATCAGGACACTTGATGGTGACGATATATTTTTGAAAAGTGCCATGTTTTTGTCACTTTTCATAATAGCATATTCCTACAAATGGAACTTTCTGCTTATCCGCTTGTCGTAAACAATTTTGTTTTGATTTATTGCAAGCTCCAAAGGCTTTTTTTGGTGCTTGAACAAAATAAACTGCTTTCTTTTTCTTGGGGGATATACAGTATTGATGCCAACATCAGCAGATGTATGATGTCCAAATGTCATTAGCTGAATATGTATGTTTTATCAACAAAGGTTTCCACTTAAAAAAAACAAACTTGAGTTTACACAATTTGGATCAGTGCTGTGCAAATATATCATAAAATCTTGCTCAATGCCCAAAGAAGGGAAAAAAGAAAAAGAAGAAGTGATTAAAAAAAAAATCTTAAGTCTAAGTTGCTCACAACAAAACAGATTCAGGAGAAAAAAAAGTGGTGTTATCTTTACACAGCCAAGTGTATGATTTGAGAAAGTTTTTTTGTCCCAACCAAATGACAGGAAAAATACATTCTTTTGAAATATTTTACTTTTTAATTTCAGCATCGCTCAGTAAAAAAAAAAAAAAAAAAACAGGATTTCAAATGTTCAAATGGGACAAAACTTGTGTTTTGAACTACTTTCTATTGGCAGCACAGAACTTGTATCAAACCAAGTGGCTATATTTGCATTTGAAATGAATCTTATATACACGCCCAATGAAGAATGATAAAAAGAAATAAAGGATAAAAGAGACAGGAGGGCAAAAATGGAATGGCAAAATGCTGAGAGAAAAGACAAGCAAACTGAAAGGAGTTAGAAGACAGAACCATGTGTGAGGGAGCAGTAAACAAAGAAAGCATCCAAAAAAGGAGAGAAGGAAAAAATTGTCTGTGTAAGTGAGTTGGTGGTTCTGACAAGAAGCCAAACCCTGCGGCCCTCACCTCAGCCACATCTTCATAAGCTGCGGCACCTCCCTCTCTTCAGTCCAGCCTCTGGCTCTGCAATAAATACATTTTCAATTACAAGCACAGGGGAACAAAAAGGAAGAGGAGGAGGAGAGAAAGGAGGAGGGCCCTGGAGGAGTCTGAGTGAATCCCCTGGTTGACACCACTGGCCACAAGGCTCAGATGTGCCGCTGAGAAGGCCCCGCCATCACGCCCTGGCACACGCGTGCAGTTTAATCACTAGCTGCTCTTTACAGCCAGTCAGGCATTTAACGGCGCTGGGGTCTGAGTCCAGAAGTGCACCAGGCAGCACTTTGATTGAACACCTGCAGTGAAACGGGATCTTTACTGGACGGACAGCAACCTGAACCTCACCCAGATTGACGGCTGTGGAACCACCGCAGGGTCGAGGTCACAACTCTGTGTTGGGCTGCAGACATACCGCCAGCGATGGCTTTGAAGCTCATTACAGGTGGCCGTTGTCAGGAGTAAAATAAGGTTTACGTCAATAACACTGGGTGTACGGGTGATTTAAGATTCACTGGAAGCTCAGTGCAGCCCATTTCTGCCATAGTTTCTGAACAATAAATATTTGGCTTCAATTTCAAACAGTTTTCTGTATGTAGCTGTCTGAACTGAAAGTCTGTGAACTATCAACAAGTGTTCAAAATTACTCTAGACTCTTTACATATACACAAACAAAGAAAGAGCCTGGAAAGAAAAAAAACGGATATGTGTTTTGTACACAAAGTGGTGCAGTGATTAGCACTCTTGCCTTAGAGCAAGAAGGTACTGGGTTCAAATACCAGTTGGGGCCTTTCTGTGTGGAGTTTGCACATTCTCCCTGTGTGTGTGTGTGTGTGTGTGTGTGTGTGTGTGTGTGTGTGTGTGTGTGTGTGTGTGTGTGTGTGTGTGTGTGTGTGTGTGTTTCCACAGTACAGACACATACATGTGAGGTTATTTGCTGACTCCAAATTGCCCCGAGGTGTGAGTGTGTGGCAGTCTATCTATGCGTTGGTGAACCCTGCCTTCACCCATAAGGAGCTGGGATTGGCGACAGCACCCCCACGACCCTGAACAGGATAAGCGGTAAAGATGAGAGCGTGAGTGTGTTTTCTATGTCATATAAGGCACCATAAAGACAACTTGCATTCGTAAAAACAGCCACATGCGTCTTTTTTTTTTTTCTATCTTAAAGGTTCCAAAATCATTAAAGTTTCATGTTCATGAATTTCATAAAACATCTTATTTGTGTCTATACGCTGCACAGTCTTTACACAGTCGTTACACTCTGGTTTCACTGGGTGGAAAATGAAGGCATCAGATCTCTTTAAAAATAAAGACAAAGCAAGGTTACCCTTTTAGAATTTGATGAGCCTGCAAAGATGTGAGAGATTACCATGAGAAGTGCAGCGGTTCATACGTGGAGGAGAAAACAAACAGAATCAAGAACAGTTCAACCACATGCTGTTTGCTAATGATAGTAACAAGCCTGCAAAATAAAAAAAAAAAAAAAAAAATCTTATTTCATCAGTTTTCATCATTCAAAGGGGAAGATGTTATGGAATCTGCAAAGAAAGACATACTGTATACTGCAAATGATTTTAGAATGAGAATCTGCTCACAGTGTGTGACTGAATATAAAATCAGCTTTAGCAATCTATAAATGCTACACATGGTTCTTTAGAATCAGAGTTTGTTGTTTTGTCCAAGGGAGCTTTGGTGCACTGCCAGGCTAACATTGCATATTTGAGGACAACGTGTAGTACCACCTGAGCTGTATCTGTCCAGACTGCTTGAAGTTCTCGCTGAATGTGTTTTGCTGTAATAATGACACAACTTATGAATATATGATATATATTTCTACAGATATACAGCATCGCTACTGTGTGTAACATGGGGGAAACTCACTTTGATGTGAAAACAAATGTCCTGTTGTACCAGATGGCTTGTCGGCTTCTTGATGTGATGTGCTAAGTGATCATTCAAAAAGGCTTGTTGCTGTACGAGGGTCAGAATAAAACGCTTCTCGTGAGGATGTAGCGGAATCAATCAAATGGTTGTAACCTGCTCTGCCATGAATGGGGTACAACAGATAAGAATACAGTGTCAAACGCTCTGCCAAATGTGATGAGAAATCCACGAACCAACTTCTGGCAGAAGTCAAAAATATATCATTTCAAAGTTACATAAAGAGACACACCAAGTTAAAGTCTGGTCAAAGCTCTTCTCAGTGAAATGAATGACTATAACATTCCAACACACTCCATGGGAATGTGGGGCATCCCTGAAATGACACAATGCACCAGTCGGCAGGCATTATACCCACCAAATAAGGGCTGCCGCGGAGAAATCGGTGATGAATTTGTCGGCAGGTCTGGCTTCGGCAGCATAAAGCTGAATGCCGCCTCAGCTGCACAGGCTGTCACTTTGCAACGCCCAGGGTCACGGTCTCTGTTCTGAGCACCGTGACCGCTGTGGTAATTACTTAAATTGGGGAGAAAAAAAGCTTCAGCATTCCAGGGGTGTCACAGGGGCTGGGTTTGTGTGGGTAGAAAGCGGGCTGGATTCTGTGATTCCAGGGTGGATGTGAAGGGATTTAAGCGCTCAGGAATTTTCTTCTCTCCCTATGCTCCCCTGTCACCATCACACCCATCACCCACCCACCCCTTGATCTGCCTCCGCTTCAGAACAGCGGAAGAGAAAGAGGGTGGGAGGAGATAGACGCGCTGCAGGTCAAGTAAATTATGTGGTCAAGCCTTGCTGGTCAGCGCAGGTCGGTGGGTCGGATGACTTCGAGGTCAGCTGCTGTTGTTATGGCTGCTGATACTGTAACAAAAACGTGTAATCAGATCAATTTATTAACCAGTTATCAAATGACAGCTCCATGGTGATGTAATGTAATGGGTTGAGGAGGCCATTTATTCTTTAGCCTTTGGCCTCAGACCTGGGTCTGTTTCACTGCTACTTTTCTGGCCTCCCTGCAGTAGCAGCGGCAGCCAAGTATGTTCCCCGGAGACAGAAAGCCAGATAGCGTCATCAGACCTAACAAGGACCACGCTTTTGCTATTTCCACCAGGCCTGCCAACAGTTAACAGACAGGGCCCCATTTCACGGCTGCCTGCTCAAGGTGTGGGACCAAGTGTGGGCCCCACGCCTGGATGGAGGGTATTAAAGAGGAATAATGTCTTTGAATTTTGGTGTGGTGTGAAACTTTGTGTGTGCGTGTGTGTATGTGCGCCTGCACGCATGTCAAAGCACTCTGACTTATTAGAGTATTGTAGCTATAGTTTTGGAGTGCATGAGCACTGGTTGTGTGCATGATAGTGGAATTTCCATGTCATTTCCCCTTTATCCAATCAGCAGACATGAGGGCCCCCAGCCTTGTCAGGCAGGGGGTTGTGGGAAACGCGGTCCAGTTGCAGGAGTTGATGTGATTTAGGCCTTGCTTGAGGGGAACACACAGCTATTTTGACAGACGCTGGCCTCCTGCTCAGACTGAGGTCTGCAATTACACAGGACATAAACGCGGTGTGCCACGGCCAGGCTGGAGCAAGACAGGCTGGGGCTCAGAGGGCCCCTGGGAATGGAAAACGCACAGCTTTGAGGAGGCCACAGAGGCCCTGGCAAGCACGGCCATCGCGTGACTGTGGGAGAGGGATGACTGGTGTGTAACACCAGGGAACTACACTGTGAGAGATTGGCTGTCTGAGAAACATCCACACCAGCGCAATGAAAAGGGGCAATAAATAGGGAAAATCGTTACTGAAATATAAAGACAAATACAGTATATGTTGGCATTTTGGTTATTTACACTAAATGGGACACACACACATGCACAAATACACATGCATCATTTCATTTCAAAGAAGAGATTTCAAACACGTGTGTTTACCAAGAATCTTTTGTTGCTTCGCTGTTCATCACTCATTACAGTTACCTGCTCCTGCTTCCTTTGTCCCCTTTTTTCAGAGGACGGGTGGAAGTTCAGGGTGGTGATGATTCTGAGGGTGCCTCCATCAATCTTACAAGAGTTTGCATTCAATTCCCTGATCAGAGAGGAAGCTCCTCTGGGCTCAAAACAATTACCAATTTAAGTGGGCTAAATTAACTTGCTTTGCGGAAACAATGTGACGGCTGCCAATGTTATTTACTGTAATGAAGCAGGCCCCATTGTGAGCCCTGTGCTCTTCAGGGACCTCTCATTGAGCAAGGTTGAATTCAACAAGCTCTGAATGGATGTCAGGCTACATAAAAGTTTTCAAGCAACAGTGAAAGTGTTGCCTTGAGGATAAAAAGAGTGGCGGTGAGATCATATTTACCCACTATTCAGTCTGCTTTATATACACCCATCGCCCACATCCTATTCGGATAAATCAGGGACAGAAGGAGCGGCCGGCAGACTAGAGTGTATTCTCCACAGTTAATTCAGAGCGGGACCTGACACAAGCATGGGAAAGCAAATAACCCGGATTAGGCATCTTCAAAGGCCTGACTCTGTGAAAGATGGGAGTAGGAGGAGCAGACAAAGATGGGAGTTAGGTCACCACACACACACACACACACACACACACACACACACACACACACACACACACACACACACACACACACACACACACACAGTTGAAAGCTTGCTTAGGTGTGAGCTTTTGTTTTTTATTGAGTTTTTCCAAAACAGACCATCAGGTACATAAAAAGTAGATGACTACCTGGTGGTAGATGGTAGTGTGATGGTAAGTGTTGCACGCTGAAGCGCTCTTAACGCAGAATCAAGCTTCACCTTGGAGTGTGACTCCTATGTTCAGCCGAGCCAAGCCTGATTTGCCAGACTACTACCTCTGCCAGGGTGTTTGTGCACGTGCATTTGTGTTTGGAAACTACTCATCCCATCTCTGAGTGCAAGTAGAGTTCAACAAAGGATGTCTGTGTTTCATTAAAACCATCAGTGCATACAAACACAGGCTATTATGAAGCGAGTTTCCCCTAAAACGTGAGGGAGTGAGTGTGCCCCCTTTGAGGAGTTTTCTCAGACTCTCCACAGCAATTTATAATGTACACAGTTTAGCAGCACACGCCATGCATTACCTCAAACCACAACAATATTAATGGTGCAGCAGGCTAATTTCTCTGTGATGGGGCAGTTAAGACTGTCATTGCTCCCTTGACATGAAATCATCTTACACACGTGCAACATACCGCTGCACATAGTCGTCAGTGGCGAGATAACTTGTACTCAAAGACAACCCTGCTGAACAGCAGGAATGTTCACAACTGTGTGTGTGTGTGTGTGTGTGTGTGTGTGTGTGTGTGTGTGTGTGTGTGTGTGTGTGTGTGTGTGTGTGTGTGTGTGTGTGTGTGTGTGTGTGTGTGTGTGTATGTGTGTGTGTGTGTGTGTGTGTGTGTGTGTGTGTGTGTGTGTGTGTGTGTGTGTGTGTGTGAAATAGGGGCCATTTCCTCCTCTCTCTGTGCTTCAATGCATTTCTCTGCTCCACTCCTTATCTTTTCATATCAAAATACTTAGCTTCATATTCCAACAATCTTGGTAGCCTCCTGAATGTACAAGCTCACAGGCGCACACAGACACAGACACACACACCCAGACACACACGCACACACACTCACACACGCAGGCACACTGCCCTTCACTCCCTCAGGCGGTCTGGCTGAAAGATGATACTTCGTCTCTGAGCATTTCGCACATGCCTTCCCGGACAGTTCCCACACTCCCAGCCGCCTCAGCGTGTCTGACCTTTGCCAAGCCCGCCACCCTCCCTACTGCCCCCCTGAGTCACCCCCCTCCCCCAGCCCCCCCTCCCTCTCCTCCTAGGGCCTGCGGTTTGGACAGCTGTGGCCAAGCTGGCTGCTCAGCTTGTGGAAAACATCCGCTACACATGGAGGACTGCACTGATCCTTCTTGGCCCATGCTGGCTGGCTGAAGTGCTTGGTTGCCTGTTTCAAAGTCATATGAACACATGATTCGCCCAATCAGCCACTATTTTGGTCCGCGAACTTTACAACTTCATTCACAAAAACTTTTTTACGTGCATTTTATTTTAGTATAAGATGTATGATTGAAGAAAAAAAAAAAAAAAAAAAAACTTTGGCGAAAAAACAGCCAAATGCCAATTGGCATCATAAAGTTTCTTTTGTTGTGATTTTAATCCACCGACACAGCACCAGACTACAATTTTTACATTATGATACACGTTCATCACATTCATGGACACTATCTTTTATACTGCTTCATCCAGCAAGGGATTCCAGAGCAGTTGCCAGATGACAATGAGTGAAAACAGAGAACACCAAGGGGAGGTATACACACACACACACACACACACACACACACACACACACACACACACACACACATGCACACACACCTACAGGTACTTTAGAACGACAAGGTAACCTCAAACACCTGTTTTTGGACTGTATGAAGAGACTGAAAATCCAGGACACAATGCATATGTAGAGCAAGAGAACATGCAAAAATAAAGGCTTCTAAGCCCAACCCTAATTGAACGATCAGTATTCTTACTTTGAGGTGAGCGTAAATCTGATTAATATAAGTCCCCGCCAACGTTAGTACAAAACAGGATGAAGTCAATTCCAAAAAACAATATTATATACATTATGCTGCTATATTCCAGCACCACAATGAGATTTTACAATTTACCACCAAAAGAAAACATATATTTTGTTCAGGATGGGAGCGACACAAAAAACTTTACTGGGGGACAAAAAACCGGGAGAGCTACGTATTTGTGCAACTGTGCCAATAATCATTAAATACAAACAGCTGAAGTGATTCATAAGCAGCTAGAATAATTGTCAACAGGTCAACACCATGACTGTGTCAAAAAACAGCATTACAGAGAGGCAGGGTCTCCCATTAGGAGAATATAATAAGTGACAGCAGACTCTACCTTCAGTGGTTCAAAATAATTATCAGGAAATAAACAGTTTAAGGAATCAGTCTCAAACCTGCTTGGACATTTTTACAACTGGGTTTCAAATTAGCTTCATCCATCAGAATTATTTGACGAGCTGTATGGAAATAAATAGAAGCTCACTCTTTGAGAACCCAAAATAATATACGTGCCATATTATCAACATCTATTTTTGTCTCACATTTGGCTTCGGTAAAATAACTACACAAAAAATAATTTTATTTTTCTTTTGGAAAAAAAAGTTTGATTGTTGTTTTTTGTTGTTCTTTTTGTTTTGGGTGAACTCACACACTTCTTAAGACACTTAAAAAATAAATTTGTTGCTTCAAGCTTTTGCTGACTGGGTACAGGACTAAAGGTGTCAGAAGGGAAACTTTTTTTTTCTTTTTTAAAGAAACAGCCTAATCCCCTACAGCATGGCACAAATTTAAGGCCTCACAATAGGGATGGTGTGGGACATGAACAGCTCCGCACATCCAAAAACCTACACATGGACACACACACACAGACACACACGCTCACAAAAACTCAATTACTCACTTTTTGTAGCACACGTGTGTATGAACAAGGGCAGTTGACTAAATCAGACGGAGGAGGAGTACTGTATATTGGGGGAGCAGCAGACATCCTTTCACACAGACTGTACAGACTGTGTGTGTCTGTATCTGCATTGGCAGATGTAGACACACACATTGCTTCCCACTCTAACTCTCTCTTTGAGCTCCCTCTCTGATTATGTTGCTGGCGACATTCTCTTTGTTGCGCATACAAACACAGTCAAGTCTTTCTTCCAGTTTCCTCACCTTCCCTTCTTCACACTGGGATGAAAAATGAAGTGTGATGAATAGAGGGAATGGTGCAAGATGGAGGATTACACCCCTGGATGGAATTTTGAAGGGAGTAGCTTTACAGTAAAGACAGAAAAAACACAATCTTGATGGTGTTGCTGACACCTTGCATCACATTTCCCCTCTGTTTGAGACAGGATTATAGAAGGGGAACCAGAGTCTTTGCAGGGCGCTCGCAGCCTGACCCGCGAATCAAGGGATTCCTCTGTGTTTGTGGTTGAATTCAGCCATGCTGTACACACACACACACACACACACACACACACACACACACACACACACGCATGCACGCACGCACACAAATAAATACACACAAGGCAATCTGCTTGGCCCCTCAATGTCTCACCAAGAGAAGAGCAGCAGAATAAAAAATCATTCCTGAAGTATTCAGCATTAGTCTTCTGGTCATTATAAAAACTTAGATCATATCACTTTGCAGTATTTATTATCAGTATTATTTTTTTAGGAATCCATACACTTTATTTCTGTTATATCAAAAGAAGATGATCCTGAGAATTCACAATGTTTGAGGGCATTAGTTAGCTTGAGAAGCAGCTGATGTCTTTGAATTTGTTCAATCGGCTTCTTCATTAAAAAAAACGTAAACAGGAAGTAAACTTGTAAAAAAAAGCACAAAAAACACCCATCAACAAACAAACAAACAAATTATCTAAATAATTAACTAACTAATTGATCAACTTACAGGTTAAACTGTACTTTGTTGTGAGTGGTTGGTGGCTTTTAAATAAAGCTCTTTGAAATTATTTTTTGTGTAAACAGTTGGAAATCTTCTGCCTGTTGATTAACTGTAACAATCTTACAACACATCATGAAGAGGGACCCAATCTTTGAAGTGAATTGTGCATGATTCAATATCTGCAGGAAATGGACTATATTGGGTTTTTTTTTTTTCTTTTTTGCCAGTGAGAAGAATTTGGTAATTTATCTGGTATTTTGTAAGTAAAAGGTCAAAACATCATATAACAAAAGGAGCTCTGATACAAAAACCTCAAGTTCACTCAATGACGCAAGTCCAGATTTAAAGTAAAAAAAGAAACCCACAATAATCATGTGGGAGTAGGAAAATTAAACTTCAAAGTACATATTATGTTCTATCTTTTCAAAAAATATAAATCATCTTTGCTCCAAAGTTCATAATTCTGAAGAACATGACTTTCTCCATATTTTAAATGAACCTCCTGGAGTGATTTGTACAAATAGATTATGAATGGGCAGGGTGAAGTTTTAAAATTTGGGGGAAAAAAAATAAAGATTTCTTAATTTCAGACCAAAACACACTTAAAAACACTTTGTTGAAGGATTCGGGGAAATAGTGGGTGGGGGGCATGGTAGCACAGCGTTGAGAGAAACTGCACACCCACGTTCAGATTGCATCCCTGCAACCCCACAATTCACACATACACACACACGCTCACACACCCACAGAAACACTCAGTTCTCTGCCCATCCTTTTGCCCTCCTCCTCTTCACTACTTCCATCCATCCACCCGTCTCCCACGAGGAGCTCTTGCTCCAAGGCTGCGGTGCAAGCGCTCATAAAAAAGGAAAAAAAAAAAAATGCTTGCCCTGATGATGGAAAAAACGACACCAAAAAAAGCAAGAGAGAAGAAATGTAGTAGGAAAAAAGTGTTAAGTTGAAAAGCGAGCATTTTCTCTTGCTCTGAGCTCTTGGTCCAGGCACAGAGCATCCCTGGATGCCAGAGTCTTTCATCATTTGGCAGCTTGGCTCTGCAGTTCAGTTTTACCTCCTGGCTGGAGGCAAGCGAAGCACCACTCGCTCTCCACACAGCAAGCAACAAATAAAATGGAGGGATGGAGACAAAGAAGGAGGGAGGGAGGGAGAGAGAGAGAGAGAGAGAGAGAGAGAGAGAGAGAGAGAGAGAGAGAGAGAGAGAGAGAGAGAGAGAGAGAGAGAGAGAGAGAGAGAGAAGTAAGTGTGTTCTTTCAAACAAAAACCAACCTCTGGAGTCATCCATGGCCACACATGGGCCCCTATCTTTTCGATCTGTTCTCTTCCCCCTGCTTCATCTCTCTCCACTGTTTGCTTCATTTCTGATGTGCTTTACTCCAGAAGTAAAATACTTGTCATTATATAATCGGCAGCAGTGGATCGCTCCCAGTGATCGAGATGTTGAAAGCAAACTGGGGGAGGGAGATGTGTGCTAGAGAGGCAGAGCATAGTGACCTCTGATGTGCTGTTCTCCTTTTTGGAAGGAAGCACAGTCTCGCTGGTATCATCAGTGAAAAACCAAAAACAGCCATGTTCTCGGGCTCGAAAACAGCGACGCCTTCGTAGGCGCTTTTAAAATACACCCGCCATCCTGTTTTGCCCATGTTTTTCATGAGGCTCTGAAACCAAAAACTCAACACCAGGACTTGAGGCTGTTTTATTCCGTCTTACGTCTCTACATCTGTATTTTTGGTTAAGTTACAAAACCCATGAATTCAGTTAATCTTGAACCAAGGTATGACAGCACATTAGAAGTTAGCCAATCGACTAGAAATGCGATCAACCACAACTGAATATCAAATGATATGGGTGAAAGGGAGCAGTGCAGTGTAATGGTCAGCACTCTCACCTCACAGAGAAAGCGGTTGTCTTTGAGTCCAGGTTGGGCTTAGTGGGCCTTTCCATCTCCTTATGGATGCACTGGTTTTCTTCAAATGTACTAATGCAGTGTAGAGTTAACATGAGTGTGTGGTTGTCTGTCTCTCTCTCTCTGTTTGACCTGTAGTGGACTGCAGACCTGTCTAAGGTGTATTCTATCCATGTTGCCCCGCATGATATAGAAGATGGATACTTCAACTACAAGCATGTATATTTTATGAAATGTAAAGACAAACAGAAATGAATAGTTTATAACTTAATCAAAGCTTGAGTTTGAAAGACACAATACATTTTTACAGAACAAATTCAAATTCAGAATTCACTACAGAAAAAGTTAGCAGCACGTGAAGACAGCTGGTGAAGCGGTTAACAGCATGGTTAACAGTAAGAAGGTCTGGTTTGAGCTGAGACTTTTCTGTCTGTAGCTTGAATTTTTTCCATCAGTCTAGCAACATGTTGATTAATTTGTCACGACATTGACTTCAGATGTAACGGCATAAGTGGGTGATTGAGAAGTTTTCTCTTATGAGTCTTGCAGTGTTCTCTCACCATGTACCCAGCTATTCACCGTCCTCCACAAGTTAAGGAAGTTTATCCATAAATGGATAAACTGATGAACTGTTAACTTTTCTGAGACTTCTACTTGTATTGTTGTGCTCCATTTTGCAAAAATGCTGATCAAATCAGAGCAATCATTCAATGACGCTACAATTGTTCAGTTCTGCTACAATAAACTGTCATCAGGCACAATGTTTTTTAGAAAATTGGCAGACTGATTTTGACAAAGTGCCACAATATAGAAACCAGTAGAAAGTCTGTACATTTCTCATTGCATCCTAAATTTATCCTTTAACAAAGGTTCTAGAACCTTGTTCCCAAATGGTTCAATATCTGCTGCTGACACTTAATTCAAAATGAGCACATAGTTTCTAAACTAAACAAAAGTTTCAGTGTTTGACATGTTGTTGAACTATAACATGTAAGAGAGTTTTTAAAGGATTCACACGTCATTTCTCTCTGTGTTCTGTATGTTCCAACATTTCTGGAATTAGGGTCATAAATAAGGCATAATAAGTAAACATGAGCACTCGCAGGAAGTGTACCACACACGGGGAAATAAGATCACAACCTCCCGCCAAGCGAGTAAACTGCACCGACTGCGCTGAGCAGGCTTTAAATGCTCTCGACTGCTGAGAGTGAACACAGGTTCCCACAGGGCTTCATAAAGCACCCCTACCATATGCATTCTTTCACCATGGATATGCCACCATGAACAAGACACTTGGGCATGTCAGGCCAGGCTGAGAAGAAGACTGATGTGTCTCATCATTAGGGTCCATGGCCTTCCCCTGTGGCGAGATATATGCTCCTACTGTGGCGGCCCAGCGGGACTTCATTGGCACCCCGCTAGGAGTTCTGGGAGTGAAGGCATCTGGTGGAAAGTGTCTTACTCTCACTTAGACTGACAGAGCGAACAAGGATAACTCACATGCAACCAAACCCATGATTATATGTTAAGATGTATTAAAGTTGG
The DNA here is from genome assembly GCF_902148845.1 of Salarias fasciatus. Classification (NCBI taxonomy): domain Eukaryota; kingdom Metazoa; phylum Chordata; class Actinopteri; order Blenniiformes; family Blenniidae; genus Salarias; species Salarias fasciatus. The sequence goes on along the minus strand of NC_043766.1, from coordinate 10,675,872 downwards.
ATCCCATATACACATTTGCAGAGACAAACACAAAGGCCTGGCGCAAAAACTGGTGCAATCCAGCCCCTGGGGAGCCCGCCCGCCGCCAATGGCTCCTGCTGAGCTTGCCCAGTGGGAGCTCCGGCGCTAGCTGCTAGATGCACAGTGGGGTGTCTCGGAGATGTGGTCCTGGAGACTATAAGGCTAGGAGTGGTGTGGTGACCATGGAGGCCTTGTCCCCTCAGATAGGTCGAAAAGACAGAACATTTCTCAGGCGCAGATATATGCTCTTAGACATGGATAATTGTTGTTGATTTCTTTGCAGCTGCTGTTCCCATGGCCTTAACCTGAAGGTCCTGAGAAATTATTTCAGAGCGTTTAATCATCGTTTCGTTCATTAAGGGCCCACAGAAAAGGAAAAAAATAAACCAGCATTGGATGGACTTAGTATAATGTGTGGTAGACAATCGTATCATTTCTAGTGAATACGGATAAATTGCGTCAACCTATGGTGATAGACACTTGTATCCCATGATTCAAGGGGCTATGCTCTTTGAATCTTTCACATCTACACATATTTGACATTTAAGAGTCATATTATCAATCAGAGGCCATGAAAAACAAATCCAGAATTACAAAGCATTCAAAATTTTCCAAGATTTTAGAGTTAAAGCATAAATCATCAACATTAAAGGGGAATAAAGGGGATTTGGGTTCTTTAAATGAAAAATGTTTACAACACTTAAAAGTATTAATTGCTTCACCACTGTGCTCATCCCCAAAACCCTTTTGGAATAAACATTTATAGAAAATGTCTGGATGGATGATAAATGGATGAAAAATCATTCTTCTCCCTCATGTCTTAGTAAAAGCCATAAGTCGATGCAAACAGAAGTGACCTTTTCCCTTTTACTCACTCAATATATGGTTCATGATGATTAATGAAAAAAGTTTACTTTTCTTCATTAACAATGATTTGACTGTCTATGAAGGGGAAAAAAAGAACTTTAGTTTCTTCTCATGTGTATTGTGTTGGGAGGTTTCCATGAGAAGTGGTACAACTATAAACTCCTGCGTAAAATTCCTTACCTTGTAATATTTAGAGATCAATATAGACTGCATCTCTTCTGATTACCTATGTTGTATATGAATGGAAGTGCCGTCCTCCATCATGACTGGTTCAAGAGTTAGATAAATGTAAGGTCAGTAGTGAGTAGAATCTAAAAACAACTGCTCCTGACTGGATTTTCTTTTTTCATGTGCAAAAACAGTTTTTTTCTTATCAATATGTAATCTTTACAAGGAAACACAAAGCAAACAAATTAATTTAATAGCAGCATACAAAGCATTTCACAGTGCTACACAAAGAAATAAAATAATTACATAAAAATAATAGACAAAGTAAACACTGCATTCAAATAAAGGTAAGAAAATAAGTAAAAATCTCTTGTTTGCCATGGAAACCTGAGCAAATAATGATGCTTTAAATGATTTCAAAGAACTGAGTGTTCCAACTTTGGTAATCTAGAAACAAATAACAACCTAATGGAGTTCAACTGAGTTATGGTTTGACTGCGTTCCACTTATTGCTGATGCCTGTTGACCTCTGGGGTTCACAGAGCTTGTGTCACCTCACCAGAGATGATTGGTTGGTGATTGATGATCCATTTCATCACAGCCACAGTTACCTGCCATCGTTCAGAAGGGACAAAACCTTTGGGCCGGGCCAGAACTAACTTAATTCTTGTCATCCGCCCCTTTGCAAGGTATGGGAAAAATGGCCTGGACCGAAGACCTTAGGAGATGAGAGAAGTGGGACGTGAATGGAGCGCAAAGGAGAAAAGCAGTGAAAGGAAAAGGAACTCAGTCAATGGAAAAGGGGCAGCAGAGGCTGAATGCACCATTCCCTGGTCGACAGTGTTGATATTTCCCTCAATGGTCTTTTATAAAGTGAGAGTTTTAAACCACCTCGACACACTAAATTTGCCCTTTGTGCATGGAGAGGCCCCTAGCTGTCGTGATGCAAGGTGAGGAGGCATTGGGGGCAGATGGAACCTGCTTGTCACCTCAATGGTCTCCATTCTCCCCCCGTGTGCCCTCCCTGGTCCACCACGCCCATCAGGACCATTCACCCAATGCTCCAGTGGGAACGTCCAGGGACCCTGCATTTTGGGATGGCCCCATATAATGAGCCCCTCTGGATGGCTTGAATGTGGTGGCATTGTTCTACCAGGGGCCATTAAACCACCTCCTGGGCAAACAAGAGCGTCCCTCTTCCTTTATGGGGCCCAAGAAGGCAACAAAGAGAGGAGTCATTGAGACACAGAGGGGCCGCCCTTTGTTTGGTGTCCTTTTTGCTGCTCCTCAATGCCTGGGCTGGGAAGGGGAGGCTCCTGTTGGTCTTTAGCGCTCCTCATTTTGCCGCAATCCCTTGTTTGGCCAAAGTGGAGATGTGAACTTAATTGACTTGAGTGGCCCCAGTGCACCACGTAGCAAATAACCTGGAGGACATACAGAGAAGGTATTGTGCATCTGAAAGTGTTTGGCCGTCCAAAGAGTGGTGAAAACCTGTGAGGAAAGTTTAATGGCACCTGCAATCCCTGCTAATGAAGCCCTGGAGAATTTCATATCACCTGATTTCAAAAACGATGTGCAGCTACACTGCCACGTACGGCAGCGGTATGAGAGGATGACATGAGTAAACAAGACCACAACACTCTTATTTAGTGATCTCAAATCTTAAAGCAGTAAAAATATTTTTACATCCTATTACAGTAAAACCTTAAAACAATTATCTCAACTACTCACGGTGCATTCTTTACATAGTGCATTATGAAATCCTGGAGGCCTGGCACACGTCACCTGACACACAACTGCAATTGTGTCGACTTATAGATACTTACAGATTTAATTAAAAGACTTCTGAATGACTCCTCTGCTCATAGATTTCTGTGGACAAATCAAGAGACACCTCACATCATCTGTTTCTGATGCTCTCTCAGGTATTCTGACTGCTTTTCCACTATGTGATGGAGTGAGATCCCCCGAGTATCCTGAGGCTAAAGGGGCAGCAGGCTGATGTGGGGAAGTGCCATTGCTCACATCTAAATAGGCCCTGACCTCAACCTTTCCTCAAGTCACCATCCTGGGCAGTGAGGCTGATTAGCCGAGGGCAGGTGCCGAGCGCCAAGCTCCTGAGGAGAGGTTAAAGAGAGGAGTCATCACCTCCCTGTGTGCTGCTGACTGGCTCGCTGCCACCATGTCATCCATCCTGTAGTCTAATCGAGTTATCATATCAACAAATCTCCCATCAGGGGCCCCGCAGATGACACTCAGAGAAAGAAAGCCAGGGGGGGTCAACAAATTTCGAGCAGCGGGACTCTGGGGGAAAAGGAGCCGGCCTGCCACGCAGCAATGAAAAGTACCTGCAGCCTTCGGTCAAGCTCCCCTTTGGGGATGACGCTCATGCTGGGAGCCATGCTGAGGCAGTTATTCGATTAGGCTGCGTGCTATGTGGGCAACTCCATTCTGTGGCCCCGTGGCTGAGTGAACCACCCACTGTGAAAACTGTTCGAGTTACCATGGACATACAAGAAATGAAAAGAAGCATCAAATTGGTTAGAAAAACTACAATGTGAAAGAAAGCTATGGGTGCTATAGTCCCAGATGTGAGAAAAACAGAGCTTTTTTCCTCAGGAAAACTTGTTTTTCTGCTTTTTTCACATCTACTAAAATCCTACTTAGTATTTCATTTTTCTACCCCTAGGCAGTGGCCATTCAGATACTTTCACACAGACTAACGTGAGTGCATCTGGTTAAAACAAAAAACAAAAAAAACAAAACACCAGCAATCACCCAATTTAAACATTTCAATTAAGATCTGCAAGGCAAGTATGTCAGGTTTAATTTTTTAAATAATTGCACTTTTCTGTCTTCTTCGTCTAAGACCCAGACACACAATATTACATTTTCACTCTTGCTCAGAGAATCACCCAGCAGGGGTCAGTGGGAGAAGGGGGTAGTTGTGCTGGCAGGAGAGTTGACCTGCCACTCCATCGCTACCTGCTGCTAAGGCACAAAGGAGCCCCTCGGCGAGGCGCATCGGGAAGAAAAGCAAGGCAAAGAATGAGTCAACTCCAACTCCACAGAGAAGAAGACCCTCATCTATCCTCCATGACCACTCTGTCATCCATGAATACTATTTACGCCACAGGAAGTCTTTTCTCTAATGGACCCCCCCGATCCCTCTCCTTTGCCTCACGCTCTCACCACATTCAGTGGGACCCTTCTCGTCTTCTGTGTTCTGCTACGTCCTTTTCTCTCTCTCCCTCTTACCCCTTTTTACAGGCTAAATCAAGAGAGATGCTCCCCAAGCATTGCAAATTGATTATGGCACTGAACATTTATTACATGACGGCTGGGGGTCTGCACGGTAGAGATGTGAGAGAGAGGGAGCGTGCTGGGGAGAGGAATGTGGGCTCATCCTTGGGGTCATCATTATGATCACATACTTAGTCAGTGTCACAGGGGATCACTACTGCACAAACGCTTCACAGAGAAGCTGTTAGAAAACTGGTACAAACCTAACTGACTAATTAGGTGCATGGATGGTAATGTAGTCGCACATAAAAAGAAACTTAAAAATTCAGGGCTGCTTTAAGCTCACATGAAAGATTTGGTGGAAAGCCTTCTGTGTTGTGGAAAGAAAATTTAAATATTCGTACCAGCTACCTTGAAACCGGTGGCTTCGTTTTAAATTCAAACACACAAAGGGCATGGGCGCTAATGCAGTTGCTTTTACTTTCAGAAAACGTTTTCCTTTTAATGACTTAAAGCCTTATTTTGACACCTTTCTGGAATTTTTGAGCATCTATGTATTAAATCTCTCAAAGACATTCAGTGCTGATGAAACTGATGGGCTAAAGCTCAATAACAGCAACATCTGAGTAACATAATGCAATCAGATAAAACAGTCTGACAATGAATGCTTTTCCTTTCTTTTTTCAAAGAAGATAATGGTCTCTTCTTTTCACTGAAAGAGACTTTATTATCTGTCTATCTATCTATCTATCTATCTATCTATCTATGGTGTGTATATATACATATATATGTATATATATATGTATATATATATATATATATATATATATATATATATATATATATATATATATATATATGTATGTGTGTGTGTGTGTGTGTGTGTGTGCGCGCGCGCGCGCGCGTGCGCGTGCACGCAATACAATAAGACTTATCTTCCATGCTTTATCAAAAAGTTGTCCACCATTGTGTCTTCTGAATACCACATGAACTGTCTTAATGCTGTCCCTCCAGTGAGTAGTTTAACTACTGCAAATGTAACAATGTCATCATGGGCTGTTTCACCTAATACTTTTTATGACACCTCTGAGAGTCCCCGCTGAGAAACTGGAGACAGCGTGGGTGTAGAACAGAAGTATTCTTCGGTTCTTTTTAGCTACTTGGCAGTCTAAGCTGCAGCACAGAAAAATAAATTAGTCAGTGTCACTGCACTAAAGAGATTGTCTGCAACAGTCTGCTCAGAAAATGTAAAAGATTGCACAATAATACTAAGAGGATAATCAGTGTGTGACATCATTGAGGTGATACTGCAAAATTCACATTTAGACAGAAAAAACATTACCCTAATACCTGAAAACAAATGACATAATTTAACCAATACACTGTTGTATCTGCATTAACTCATAGGGCCATTATTTAAACACTGTCTGTACATATTTTACCTATTATACACTTCACATGTATCGATCCTTGACTGGTTAGACAATTGTATAAGGGACTTTTGGTTACCACAGTCAAAAATAAAGAATTTAAAAAAAAAAAGTTTCAAAAGTATTTACACTGAACTATCTGTGACAAGTGTACACTGACTCAGCCTCTAGCTTTGGGAGGTTCACCTGATGGATAGCTGAGCAGTCCAAAAAACTTATGACTTATCAAATATTGCTATAAAATCACAAATCATGATTCTTACCCTCCTGTCATTGTTGCTGCCACGGGTCAGCAGGAGTCACTGATTTTTATTTCAATGAAAACACTGGTCCAAGTACAGAGTGAGCCTGGCAGCGGAGGAGGAAATGTTTGAAAAGGTTTCCTTCAGTCAAATAAATACAATAAGGTCATGATGGATGCACAAACGAGCACGCACGTGTGCACGCACACACACACACACACACACACACACACACACACACACACACACACACACACACACACACACACACACACACACGGGCACAGACACAAAGGGTTTTTGACTCATTTAATTAAACTTAATTATGCAAAATTTGTCTGTTATTATTTTTGCACATATAGTCAAAACAATCTGACTATGTGCAAGGGAGCGAAAAAAGCCAAAAGGCTTATACAAATGCCGCTCCCGCACAAACTCAAAATGATAAAAATGTACATGGAAAAATGTGACGAAGTCCACCACAAAAGTAGAGAGGAAAAAAAAATAAATAAATAAATTCTTGTTGCCTGACTCATCTACCATGTGTACTCACTGAAATTCAAAATATTTTACTATGCAGGAGATTTCAATAACGTTTGGCATGAAAATATCATAGATACATGTCCACTGGAGGTTTTTTTTTTTTTTTTTTGGTGGTGACCTCTGTTGTTGCTGGCTTTAATCTCAACTGGGGTACCTTTCAGCGGGACAAAAGGAAAGCAAGCGGCAGAATGCCAGTCCTAAATTCTCTCAGCGCTGCACACAAAGCTGCTGCCACAGGGTTATGATTAGAACGTCAGTGTGGCCCACTGTGCGCTCACTGGGAAGGATGCAAGCTTAGACCCACGCCAAGCCAGGGCGCCGACAGCACTTTGAAGAATAGAGAGCGGGTGAAAGAGAGGGACACAATGAATACCTAAAAACCCCCTTTCAGGCAGACCTTGAGAAGCACAGGTTGCCTCTGTGGTCGGTCCTCTTCTGTTCTCTTGCTCCTTCTGTTCCCTTCTTCACCTTGGGCTGAGAATTCGCTGAGGTCTGCAGCTTCCTAGGAAAACTCTTAGAAATGTAAAACAGGGCGACAAGACGGGGGGCAGGCTTTTAGAGAATAGCCTCGTCAAAACTGGTGTGACCCAGACCTGGCCCAAGATGCTCTCGCTACTTCACTAATAGCCCACATCAGCAAAAAGACAAAGGGTACCCTGCAATTATTTGATTTCAGGGCTGGCTATAGTGAATGGGTAAGTCCAAATGAAGTCATTGTACGCTGACGGAGAAGTTGGGGGTTAGTTGAGGTTCATCTACAGACTAAAACTTTGGTCTGGAATAATTAACCAGAAATGGCTACTAATCTTACCCAGTGACAGCACCTGAAACAATGAGAAATGAGTCCGCAGCCACCCCGGGGGAGGTGGGCTCACAGCTGTGGAGCTGTCGGGAACAGTAGAAAGGAGGGACCAAAGTATCTTAACCACAACACATCAGCTTCACCTGACAGAGGTTGCAGTGATGGATGAATGACAGTGTTTGATTAACGAGATTGAAAGACAGCTCTTAACAAGACGCCACACATGATCGTTTTGCTGACAGAACAGTTTCCTGTCAGCAGCCAACAAATTACATCGGCTTCAGCGAGAAACCAAAAACAAAAAACTTCTTACAGAACAATACCTTTGTGACAAGCCACTGATCTAAGAACCACAACAGTGGTCCTCAGACTGGAGCTGGCTTTCCCGCAAGGTGTAGGAGCACTGATAAAGTGCAGTTAATACAGACTGTTTTCTCTGCTTTTTCTGATTGAACCAATTAAACAATGACCAGCAAATCATTAAACACGTGAAAACTGCAGTAACTTCTGACAGTTTCATATTTTTATGCCTAACTTGCAAGATGAGCAAAAAAAATGTGAGCAAGGGAACAAGAAAACTCCTGAGGGACCCGAGCGTTGTGGGAAGCAGTTGTGTTGGGAGGTGGTACAGTATGTGGCAGACCCCTGGCACACACGCCAGCTCCACTTTCCACGCTGCTCACTCTCCTGATGAAGGGCTCCCCCGGTGCCCCTGCCTTCCTCCCAGCGCTGCTTTGTGTGCCCGCATAATCTCCCGGCTAAAAGGAGACGTCGCAGGTGGTCCCATCCCACTGAAGGTTCATCCCTCCCCTCCCTCATCTCTCCATCCTCTATCATGCTCTTTTTCTCACTTTCCGCCTGTTCTTGCGCCTTCACCCTCGTTGCCTGCATCCTCTCCCTCTTCAGCTCCCGGCATGGCAACACAAAGAGACACCTCCCTGGCAGAGATAAACCTATTTTAGCGATGGCGAGGGGGGAACCTGACGCCCCTGCTTCTTCTTCGCTTATCCCTCTCATCTCTTTCTTGCTGTCTTTTTGTCTCTCTCTCTCTCTCTCTCTCTCTCTCTCTCTCTCTCTCTCTCTCTCTCTCTCTCTCTCTCTCCTGCTGTGCTGGGGTTCAAGCACTATTAGCATCCCAGTTGTGTGTATTCTGTGTTCATGTGTGTTTGTTTTTTTCCCTCTGTGTCTAAAGAAAGTTCAAAAGCTGCTGCTTCTATAGTTCACCAGTCAACCAGAACCATGGGGAACCGAGGAAGCAGGCGGGTGGGAGTAGGTGACAAGGGACAGTTTCAGGGTTTAAGCAGAGGTCACAGGGGCTCGTAGTAATGTCACCTCACACCATGAAGGGTAGTTACAGGTGCTCATCAGATACTGATATTGTAAGAGAACTCAGACATTGTCAATCACATAATCGGTCCCCAGAGGAAGACTTTTCCAATAACATCAAAGCAGAATCATTGAAAAGCCTTCCTATGCTAAGTTTGATCTGTTAAGTTGGAGTCATTTTTAATTTTGTTACTAAAGAAACACACAGAGTCATTGCTGTTTAAAGTTAAAGGGCTTTGAGGCTCCATAGAGTTGTGACTTTTATCAGCCTGGCTATATTGTTGAAGAGAAACCTGAGGTTTATGTTTTCTCCTATCAAAGTAGAATAGTAGGCGGTTTGAGTTTTGCAAAGAGTTTCTTTTTTTTAATAAATTAACAATAATCTTTCCATCCAATAATAAAACTGGACAAATTAAGTAAGATATAATCTTTCTTATTCATACATAAAACGTCCAGTTGTTGTGCTAACTTCTTTAATGTTTGTAAATGTTTGTTATAGCATGCAGCTAACTTTAAATTTGTCCTAAAAGGATGTTCATATTTATAAGAATAAAATTCAGCGTGAACAATGTAACTAATATTGCTTACATTTAAAGCAGCTCAGTATGTGTTAGAGCAGTTCAAAGGGTAAAATTCATTCTTACATAAAATTACAAAAAAAAAAAAATAATAAAAAAGATTAATAGATGTATGTGCCTGGGAAAGATGAGCATTCTCGTGAATAAATCGCCACCTTTTTTTGCACTGTCACTTCTTATTTTCACCTTAGCCTAATCATTCTCAAGTAAAATTAAACAAATGTTACATTACTATGTGAGTAATCACCGTACCCACTTCAAAGACAGAGAGACAGAGTCCACAGCACGCTGTGGGAAAATGCTAACATGGTCTCCATGTTACCCTGACATCATTGTTATCACACCCTCCTCTCCCTCAAACAAATCAAACATGGAAAATTGTCTGGTATTCCCCCCTGGGCACTCCCAATCACAGCATCAAAGGCATGACGCAAGGCCAGGACAAAATGGAAGCTATTATAGTTAATTAGCTGGTGCCCTTTAAAGCACAGGGACCTGCTTGCTGCCGGAGCTCTGAGTGTGTGTCAGAGCAAATGCCACTGACAGCTCCCACGCTACATCGGGCGGGAGGGAAGAAGGGAAGGGCGGGTGGGGGGGTGGGGGTGGGGGGTGGGGGGGGGGGGGGGGGTGGGGGGGGGGGGGGGGGGGGCAAGGCAGAATGTGAATGAGCTGAAAAGTATGCATCCAGTGTCTCTCAAACAAAAAAAAAAAAGTCTCCTGTAAGTGATGGAGGAAGTGAGAGTGCAAAAGAAATAAATGGAGAGGGCTTGCTGGGTCACTGGAAGATGGTGCAGTTGGGGTGGGGCTGAGGCATTGAGCTACAAGTGATGAAAGGAGCTCCTTCTTTCTCTGCCAGGATCCACTTGGGCATTTTTCAAGCTCACCCAAGTAGAACTGCAATGTACAGCATGCGCGCGCACACACACACACACACACACACACACACACACACACACACACACACACACACACACACACACACACACACGCGCGCACACACACACACACACACACACACAATCCAATTTGCTTATGTCCCACCATACCCTCTGCCCCCTGCCTCAGTGCGATCACACACCTGAATGTGCGCCTGTTGACTGCCCTCCGCTTCAGCTCATCAGTCATTGTGATTCTATGGTTACAAAAACCCCAAAACCACACAGATACAAGCACACAATCGCAGATGGGAACAGATAAGGACAGGATACACATGGTTACGCGTACAAACATACATAGGAAATCAAAAGCACGCAGTTGGTTAAACACCACATGCTACTCTGGCTCACAGCTTGTCTCACAATGTATGTGCAGGTATTACAGAGTAATCACCCCTCAATTCAGTTCCTGCACACTCATTGCACCTTTTTTAAAAATATTATATTTTTTTTTCTTTCTTTTTTGACAGCAGCTTTCTATAAAGTAGAATTGTTATCTATCCTTGATGAAAGAAATATATATTTCCAGAGGGATTTTTCTTCTTTGCCTGTGTTAAAAAAACAAAACAAAACAAAACAAAACAAAACAAAACAAAACAAAACAAAAGAAAACACATAGATAACAGGGGGACATAAATTGTTATAATATTAATAATTCATCCTTTGGCCATTTAAATTGTCTTAGAAATTTGAAGCATTATGATTAGTTTTCAACTAAACATTTATACTTATTGGCCCAATGTTTGTTTTCCATCTAAGACTAAACAAAATAAAATCTTAGTGAGTTGAAGTTGGGAGATATCTTCATGACATGTTATAATATGAAATACAATGAATAACAAAGTCTCTGCAGTTTTTCCTATACCTGCTAAATACATGTCCTTTTTGTTTTGATGGCAGATTTCTGCACCTGCAGGAAAATGAAAAAATCTAATAAAATTTCACTTCATGATCAATACATGGCAAAACACTTGTTGATATACATGTAATGTGCACAGGACAAACCGCTATTAGAAAACAAAGTGAAATGGACAATTTATATTATGAAATCATCCACTTCAATCTGTAGCGATTACTTTTTCTTACTCTTTTCTTTTTTTTTTTTTTGAGGGTTTCACAGCCCATAATATTGATGAAACACTCATTGATAAACCCCTTGAAGAATGACTTTTAGTCATTTTTTGTGATTTTTCCAAGTTCTTTCTGGCTGTTGACATTGATAAATATTGATTCTTATTCAAATAGCAACCTAAGCATGTCAGTCATCAACAATTGCGGTGTGGATTCCTTTCAATTTTTGTAGGGTTTTGCCTTTGATATCAAAAAAGGATACAATTTCTTTCTCACCAATTGACCTCGCACAAATGCTTTTGAACTGTGGAATAGTTTTTGGACTCGTGCAAGGCCTGGCCAGTATTTCAAGCCAGCCCTCCTTGCTCTGAGGCCAGAGCACTGACCACTACTCTACTGTGCATCCTGCTATTGAATCCAGTGAATCCCATTTTTCTTTCCATCTTATATGCAGAATTAATTGTGTGCTTAATTTTGGCAGCCTCCACGTGATCATCATGGCTTTTCTTAAACTTTAGAGACTTATGGTATTTTATTTGTTTTATTATAATTTTACCATCTTCAGGAAATTTGAAGTTACTGCTGGTAGTTGTTTACATAAACAATGACAGAATGACTGAACTTCATTTTTGGACCACATCACCAAATGTAATGGGTTAACACTTTCATTTGTATATCAGCCATGTCCTCTGAATGCCACATTTTACTTTATTGCCTTACAATGACTCATCCGTCCCGATGATTTAGGCTTCATTGTGATATTGCACGACGACTCCTTTGCAAACACACGTGAATGGTCCCATTTGTTTATTCACCTCCTTACAAGCACAGCCTCAAGATCTCCAGAAACTCTGCAGATACTGAAAAGAACAGAAGTCAAGGCCTCGTCCACCCACATATCCAATCTGTTCTTCATAAATGAGTGCCGATGGATGATTTCCTGCACGCTGGAATCCTTAACCTCTTATTCCTAGCTCCAAGGTTGGTGAGAGACTTTGGGATGGGTTAGAGGTCCAGCATCTTTTCACACATCTTTTGCGGACATAAAGAGCAAACAAAACTCTGAGATTTTATCACTGAAATCTAAGCCCCCTCTGCAGATTTCATGTCTGTGGGCTGAGGCTGGGGGGACGCAGCGATGACCACCTGTTCTCCGTTTCTCCTTGTACTCGCTTTTGTCATGGGCTTTACATTCTTTCAAACCATTACAGGCCTAGGGCGAAACTTAAGCTTTTGCCAATTTCTCTTTCACTGCCCCATATATGAGAACCTATACAGTCTCCTTTCAGGGGCTTCTTATGTGTCTGTCTTCATCTGAGGCAAATTAAAAACACAGAGAAAGGGGTTATCTCGTAGGTCTCTATGGGTCTTACAGTTTCAGCGTGAGTATCACAGGAGCTACAGTTGCTGAACGATATTGGAGAGGTTTTTTTTATGTTTAAATAAAAGCACTGATTTACAGATGGGTCTCTTGTGTCTCGACCTATTGAAATAAAGTCAGTCATGGAAACATTTATTGAAAAACTTTGAGGGGGGTTAACAGGAGATGGTGAAAAGGACTTCTTATATGTAGAGATTCCATCAACTAGCTATAAAAACTGAAGAGAGAAGGGTCTCATTTATGGGATAACATGGTCACATTTTACTGCTCTGTGGTATTGAGGCAGAGGAGGCAGAGAGGACGCCTCTTTTGTTTGCAGCACGGCTGCGGCAGACAATGATCGAGGCGTGTGGAGCGCAGGAATGTTCTTACTGTAGACACTCTCGGAAGTCGGGTTCGAGTGTGTGTCTGTCTGTCGCTTTGTCCTTCTGTCAGTGTGTGTCCATTTTCATGACAGATAGGACTGTGGGAAAAGTGCCCTTACAAACACCATCTATTGTCTACCTTCCATTTATTTGCAGAGCAGCTCATTCCGCTGATAAGTGATGGAGAGAACCGTAGATGAAACAAATTCAATCCACTGCAGCATTGTGACTCGCTTACATGAATCACTTCTGATTAGCTTCAAGCTGGCATGGCCGAGCTCTCAGTGAAGCAGCGCAGTCACACTGAGGCCTCGCAAAAATCAGGAATCTCCAATCCCATTGAACACCAGTCACTTCTCTGGTGCGTTTGGCCCTCGCTACAGAGGCGTTCATAAACCACTGTCAGCCCTCTCTGTCACTGTCGTCACATAGTCAACCATAATGGACTCTGACTATTATTAATACAGGGCCCGAAGCATTCCCTGCTACATCCAAGGGCTCACCATAAAATATGTTAATCAAATCTGGCCCCTTGGGGCCCCTCAAAGGGAGCCTTAACACAAATTGAATATCACTGATGGCTTCGTAGGAGGGGTCGGCCTCAAAGGGGGAGACCCTAACCCTGTTAGTCACACGGGTCGGCGGCTCAATGATGCTGCATATTTCCAGTCACTGTCAATTACCCTGATATCGTCTGTGGAGGGTCGCACGCAGCCAGCGCCTCCGGAGGAAGGAGCGAGCGCTCAGCAACTGGTGGCTGGAGCACTGTGGAGCATGCAGGAAAATCAAAGCAGGTGTGTGTGTGTGTGTGTGTGTGTGTGTGTGTGTGTGTGTGTGTGTGTGCACGCGCACGCGTGTGTAAAGGAGATTTTGTGGTCTTCAGAACAAATCGGCAGCCCAGGATGCCACATGCTAATCACACCAAGGCCTACTGGAAGAGGAAGTGTACATGTCAGCTTTACATTAGTGGATCATCAAGTTATCTGATTTCACTGTCTATGACAGCTCCATGCTCTCAGACACAGATTAATAATGATCACTAAAGAATGTTCTTTTTCTCAGAAAGAAACCAGCAAATCATAAGGCAACAATTAAGTGTGGAATATATTTACCAGAACTGTGTGGAGTTATCTTTTACGGGTAGTAATGAAGCAGCTCTGAGACTTAAGTCACACATAAATGCATAATTTCCTATTTCCATTCACTACTTATTGTAGTTTTAAGAACTGACACACTGCGGCTTGTCTTGCAGCTGCTACAAGTGAAGAAAACAAAGACCCAAGTACTCTCTATAAGCACACAACACAATGCCATTAGTAACACACCTCCTATTATTCTGGGGTCTCACATCCTCTGCCCACACAACGTGGCGACATTACAGCTCCTGGAATAATCATATTGGGTGCATTTTCCAGAGAAACTGGCAACTGCAAGTCCAGACAACATCACAAGCTCACCAGTGCCCAAACTTAAAGCACACAAACAGGTGCATGCGCATTTGTCCCATTCATGATGCAAACCAAAGCTGAGATAACAGGGTCTTGTGGGAGTGTTTGAGAAGACGCTCTACAAAAGTGAAGTTACACAGACAGATGAAGTGGGAGGCATGGCGCACACACACATAGAAAAACACCCTTGGTCTTGTATAAACCCACACTCGGGCTTTGTCATTGCATTTGGATAGCAGAGTGACAAGAAAAGACACCCAAACATACTCATCATCATACACTCACACTCTGTAATTGACATGGACAAACTCTTTTTTGTGCGGACCCTCGCACACACACGGCTTGCTTTGTGTCTAGAGCGTCTTGTGGTCGTATCTCTGTGGCCAGCTCTGCAGTTCCCGCCACTGGCTCCAAAAAGGAAAAGAGGATTAACGGCTGGTCCACGTCACAGTCAGACTGCTTTTGCAGGGACAGCGTAGAAGGAGGTGGGATAATGCCATTTCATGTCTCTGAATGCTAACATGATGCAATGTATCTCAATGGTGAAAAGTACAGCGGTAACAAGCAGAATGCAAACTAAACCCTACCAAGAACAACAAAAGAACGGAGGACCTTGATGATATTTCACGTGAACTGAGGAGGACTTATTCAGTTTGGAGTCAAGCAGAATTTTGTTATATCCTATGAGAACGGTCGCAACTGACAACCAAACTCTTACACTATATTCAACAAACAAGCAACACGTCATCCCACAGTATCAATAGCGCATCAATATTGTTGAATATTATCTTGGAACTTTCATAAATCACTAGAAAAACAGTTTTTAGCAGGTTAAAAAAGACACAACAGTTCATTAAAGAATGTAAAACTGCATCACATCATGTCATTAGGACACAACATGCAAATTCTATCAAACTCCTTCTATGTCCTCTTTAAAGGCATGTTTATGGGTGGGTGAGAGCCCAGTCGAGCCGATATTGGATGACAGGCAGGACACATTGTGGACAGGTCACCAACATCCATCATCATATTTTATTAAAGACCAATCAGGGCTGTGCTACAGTCTTCCAGGCTTGTTCAAATTCAGTCCATTGACTTTTGTTATGTTCTTCTGTAGAAAGTAAAATGTCTTTGTTGTTGTCTTTGACTATGACCAGTAACAATAAGACATTAAAAAATACAATGGTTTTGTTACTGTCTTAATGTGGCTGGTTAGAGTCCAAGATGACACCAAGATAAGGTCAGCTCAATTTGTAGAATCAGTATTGAGTACAGATTTCTTGCATAACTCAAATAACTGAGCCCTTTTATCTCCAGATTGTATTACTTTCTGTTGCAGCTGCTCAGATTTAGTTCATTATATTGCCCACTGATTTATATTCAGTTTTTTTTACATTTTTTTAATTCCAAAAAAAGAGGGCACTTAACATATCTTCTCAATACTAATAGAAAAATTAGTTTAAAACTATCAGCCTCTTTAAAACCAGACAGAAGTTCAGACAGGCACCTCAGAAGTTATGCAACATGTCTTTAATTGCCTCAAGTAATAAATTGTCCACAAAGACATAACTAAATGAGACAATGATCTTCTTTTTAAATCAGTTTAAATTTTTTGTGACATTATAGACATTTACGGCTACAGTGAGAAATCAGATTTTATTGATTTATTTATTATTATTATTATTTGTTTGTTTGTTTGTTTCGGGCATTCAGGCTAGTTTGGGCCAAGGTTAACGTCAAAACTAATGCTGGGTTTGATTATTATCGTCACCTAGTTCATCATTCAACAACTAACTCAAGTTAGTGTTCGCCTTCTCGCTACTATGACAGGCGGTTCACAGACGAGAAGTTGAAAAGTGAAAGAAAGACATTTTGCGCATGTCATAGACATTGTATAATACATTTCAGCTGGTGCCCATGCCAACCCAGACTGAACGTGGACCATTTCATTTAGCGTTCATGTACACAGATCCTTTTAATAAGAGTCCGTTTCAATCAGATTAAAAAAACACCCATGCAAATGGGGCCACCGTCTCTGAGGCCTTACAAATAACAACTTTAACACTTTACGTAAAACACAAAAGATGGACAATAACAAACACTAAGTCAAACACTAAGTTCTGAATATTTTTTCTCTTTTAGTCAATGCTCTACTGTAACAGCATTGCATCACTGTTGTAGACACAATGGAGCCAACACTGCTTCAGAGTTTATTCATCTGATATCTCTGACAATTTTTGAGGTTAGTAAAGCTGATTTCTTTTGTAGCAGTACTAGTAGTAGTAGTAGCAGTAGTAGTAGGGCAGCCTCTAAGGGACTAGTCACGCAACAAGTTCCCATAATACTCTGCCTTAAGTGCAAGTTAATTGAGATACATTTCCTTTAAAAAAAAAAAAAAAAAAAAAAAAAAAACATAAAAAATATAACCATAATATGGTCACCCTAATACAAGGTCCAGAAAATAGAGGAGTGGAGGCAGGATTCACGCTGGACAGGTCACCAGTCGTCACAGAGCAAACACAGAGACAGACAACCTCACACACACTCACATTCACAGCCTCGGAGCAAATTAGGGTAATCAGTTAACCTCACATGCATACATGTTTTAATACTGTGCAAGAAAACCAGAGTACCCAGAGAATAAACACACACACACACACACACACACACACACACACACGCGCGCGCGCGCGCGCGCAGAGAACATGCAAACTCCACACAGAAAGGCCCCGGCCAGTATGTGAACGCAGACCTTCTTGTTGTGAGGCTAGTGGATGACCCACTGCACCACCATTTTCACAGCTCCTACATAGATGTCCATCTTGAAGAGACCTGTTGTCATCTGCATTTTGGGAGTTTATCTCTGCTTTTTTGTTGCTGCTTCTTATTATCACTCAATATTAATTCTGCACCTTTAAACACATTTTTTAAAAAAGTTCTGAGGCTGCGTTGAGACTGCTAGAAACTGGACTACTGCACCATATTTGTCATTGTAAGAGTGCCTGCAGTGGACCAGTTGTGGGCTATTTATTTATTGATAAATCCTATTTATTTGTCCTCATGAACATATTTTTATCCACTTTTATTCATCATTACCATTCATTCTGAGTTAACCTAGGTCCTAGGTAGTTAACTGTCTATCTTCTGGAGAGACCTTTGGATTGTGCATGCATGAAAGTGCACTTTACGTAACTTTTTTCATTAATTGACTGATTCCTTGATTGACTGATTGATCATCTGAATACTCCTTTCCCCTACACTTTATGTTGTTTGCATATTTGTGTACTTCTCAATTTTCAATCTGTCTCCATCCATCCACCTATTTTCTACCGCTTATCCGGGGCCGGGTCGCGGGGGCAGCAGTCTCAGCAGAGATGCCCAGACTTCCCTGTTCCTGGACACTTCCTTCAGCTCTTCTGGGAGGATCCCAAGGCGTTCCCAGGCCAGCCAAGAGACATGGTCTCTCCAGCATATCCTGGGTCTTCCCCGGGGTCTCCTCCCAGTGGGACATGCCGGAACACCTCCCGAGGGAGGCATCCAGGAGGCATCCTAAACAGATGCCCGAGCCACCTCAGCTGGCTCCTCTCGATGTGGAGGACTAGCGGCTCTACTCCGAGCTCCTCAACTCTATCTCAAAGGGAGCGCCCAGCCACCCTATGGAGGAAGCTCATTTCAGCCGCTTGTATCCGGGATCTTGTCCGGGTGCAATGTGGATTGGGTGGCAGCTGACGGCAGGGTGCCCGGCGACCCGATCCCCGGACACAGAGACAAGCCCTAAAGACATGGAATGTTAATCTGCCTTTGCTAAGAAAAATTATATTTCTATTCAGACAGTACGTAAATGAAAAATTAAAATGTTAGATGTTAATGTTGAAAAATCAGATTAATGTGGAGCAAAATTACTATATTAAAGCAGAAATTATAAGTACATGCTGGAAGTTATGTTTGGAAACAGACTAGACTGTGCTACACACACTTCACATTTCTGCACACACACCCAACAGTCCGACCCGTCAGAGCAATTTCTCTGCAGCATTCTTTATTAGAGTTTCCTCTTTCAGAGCACATTACCATCATTTCCCAGGCTGAAGTTTGAGCTGCTAATTTAAAGAACACAAACAACACTGTTTAAACAGTCAAGACTTAAATCCATCAATTTGTGTGCCGACGTCTTATGCTGTATCCCATGATGCTCCCGCTGCTGCTGCTACTGCTGCACATGTGAGTGCTGATCAGTGCTCTGAGAGGGTGGCCTTAAAGTGAACATTACATCATTAACACAATCATGACTCCACAATGTTTCAAGGGATATTTGGACCCGTTTGATATATCCAAAGGCCAAAAAGTCCTTCATCTCAGAGGGGTCCAAGCAGGATAATAAAATCGGCCACGCGAGGGCAGAGCTCATAGATCATAACGCCAAACAGCATGTAAGCTGAGTGTGTCAGAGGTGTGCTTACTTCTCCCAAGGCCGGGGTAATTGATCTCAGCTTCCCTTCGCTGTGTGAGGAGACTCAGAAACTAACACAATAACAACAATACCATGTGCAAATAGTAACTGGCACCAAATAATCTCACACACAAATTAAGAGCAACCCTATAAAACATGACCCACACAAATCGTTCAACACAGATTGAAACTTAAGTAAAATCAGACGGAAAAGTGCTTTGCACAATCTGGAAAAGAATAATTTTCCTGCAAAATGAAAGTAATTAAAAAATAAAAATCCCGTTTAGTCACTTCTGAACTATGCTGGAATGGATGTACACTGCCCTCGATCACTGTTAGATCAAATCTGCTGCTGCCCTGACAGCCAGTATATGAGGAGGGTGGATGGACAGATCAATGGACGTTGGTTACTCTAGTATTGCTCTAAGTTGATGCTGGAGCCAATCCGGGCTGACAATGAGCAAATTCATTCATGGTATACCCTGGATAGTTCACCAGTCAGTCACAGGGCTGACACTCACAAATTAGAGAGAGAGAGAGAGAGTGAGAGAAGGAAACCTCCATGGGCAATCTTAAAGTGACCAATTAACCTCAACCGCATGCTTTCGAACTCGGGAGGAAACCAGAGTCCACAAAAGTCCTTCAATTGGCTATTTTCTTAAGTTAAATAAACTGTTTAAAATCTGATGACCTAAAATGACTGACAGAAAACAGAAAACACCATTTAATGACAGTTAACGTGTTAAGAACACGCTTACAAGATCACAACATTACACTTACACAACATTATGCTGCCATTACACTTACACAACACTAATTGTGTGAGTGTTATTATTGCTTTATTTAGATTTCAGTGTTTACAAAGTGGAAAAATAGATATATTTACTTTTTTCCGTGTAATTTAAGAAGCTGACAGCTCCCGATAAATACATATGCTGATATGATACATGTAGAAACATCTGCAAGTAAAGAAAAAGTAGCAGAAAAGTTGAGACCAAGACTAAACGGTAAATGTAACACTTAGAGATCGGATTTGTTTTTTGTTGTGGTATGGAAACAACGGTTTAACAAAACTGAGGTTGACCAACAACAATAATACCTGAAAACTACACGCAAACCCATACATAAACCATCACAAAATGTATTTATATGAACTTGACCAAATAGTGACAGTGAGTCTGAACACACTAAACAATCAAAACAATTTAAAACGGATGCAACAACATTTCTAAAATAGCGGCGATCCCCCAATGGGAAACAATGTTAAGCATTGCAAACAAATAATTTATGTACTAGAAAGTACAATTGTAATGCCCAGATTGTGCTGTAGTTCATTATAATCATCTCTTTTTGATTAGATGTGCCTTCTTTAATCTGGGAACAAATCTTGGAGGCCTGACCCTAAGGTTGGGAAACTTGGCTTTGAAGGATAAAAGGGAGAGAAGCTCAGAAGTGCTTGATGAAGAACCTCTTTGTGCAATATCAAAACCAACCAAACTGTCACCGTTGGCAGTTGTTTGGACTTAACTGTGGTGGGAACTTGTTTGCCTGGTCTATTTGTTTGTTGTGATGGTCTCTGAGGGGGGAAACCCTCCCACTCAATTGGCCTTGGGTTCCAGAGTAGCTGGAGGACAGGTCATACAAAAGCGCAGTGTGATGGGGTCATCACTGTCACCGCCCAGAGTTAGAAGATGTGCCAACTTTGTAACTGACAGCTGCGTATGGCTGCCATGTCCTGCTTCCCTCAAGTCACCGTGCCCTGAAACCATCCTCCAAGAACGATCAACATGTTTGCGCACCAAAACATAGAGGACAGGCTATAGGGATGAAAAAGAATACTTCTAAAGGCTGGAGGCTCTAAAAGAAACAATCACTGAGCATCACAGGGCCACCTTTGCAGGAGTTCTTGTTTTTGAGTGCATGTGAGTGGCTGGGCTGGTGAGAAACATTGTGGATTTACATAGCAGCCTGCGACTTCAAACAAGGTGGCTGACATTTGAATGGGCTGGTGGTGGGAGCCTCTGGTGGGGTTTTTGTTGCCATGCAGGGAGAGCCAAGGAAAGTGGGCACACACACAGCACTGAGATTTGTGTGTAGACAGCTTGTCCTGTTTACTATACCCACAGGTTACCATAGGAGCGGACAAACCAAGTGCGTAAGAGACAAAGAGCAAGAGAGAGAATGATGGGGAGACTGGGAAATTAAAGCACAAGGGGCTATACTGTAGAGTTAGATTTATACTGAGTCACCAGCGCAACAAAGAGATGACAGAACATCCATTGCTCAGAACATGAGCAATACTCTAATAATAGAGATAAGATTGGAGATTGACCATGTCCCTGAACTGAGATATTGAGACATTTTGTTGTATCATTTCAATCTCATTTATACTCATTATTGATAAGCCAATGCAAATGCTATTCAATGAAAAACAAATTATATTTTAATTTTGAACATCAGGACCCACTGTTCAAAACAATGATCAAATTTTGAAACATATTTTCACAACCAGTTGCCTGTATTTCAGGAGTTCTCAAAGTGTCAGATGATGAGCACCACTGTCAGCAACACAAAGTTAACCAAATTCAGCCCCTGAGCACACCCAACTCTCACACTAAATTAAAGTTGGACGGTTCTTCTTAATCCTTTTCAGATAATAGTAGCTGTTTAAATCCAGAGTCAATAATAAACAGAACTTCTCTCACGCTCGTTAGATGCTTTTGATTTAAAATATCTGGTCCTTATATATAACGTCTGCAACTATTGTGACATTAAATTTGTAATTTCAATTTATCACCATCACAACTACAACAAACTGAGTCCTCGGTAAAATTACTCATACTTTCACTCCCCAACGTAAACATATTTCTC